>NC_137346.1:43071374-43279318 GCF_965287045.1 Carcharhinus amblyrhynchos | reverse complement strand
GTTCCTCACATCCCCCAAACCTCCTGCCCCCTTACCTGAAATCAATGCCCCTCCCCCCTTTCCTTTCCCTTCACCATCACTGATCCTGCCCCCAAGGCCAAGAACTTTCTTCCTCAATTTATGCAGCTCAATCATGGCGAAGTCTTTCTAAGACTCTGGTCAGACCACACCTGGAGCATCGCGAGCAATCCTGGGTCCCAAATCAGACCACAGACGTTGGAGCAGAACTGGGCCACCGAGTCCGCTCCGCCACTCAACTACAGCCGACACTCCCCTCAGCCCCACTCTTTCCCCCCCCCAATCCCCTCATTACAGGAAGGACGTGGAAGCTATTGAAAGGGTGCAGAGGAGATTTACAAGGATGTTGCTTGGATTGGGAGGCATGCCTTATGAGGATCGCTTGAGAATGCTCAGTCTTTCAGAGATGAGGGAGACGAAGGATGAGGGGTGACCTGATAGAGGTGAATATGTTGTTGAGGTTTTTCCCTGGGGCTGAAATGGTTGACACAAGAGGATACAGCTTTAGGGTGCTGGGAGTAGGTACAGAGGATATGTCAGGGGTAAGTTTTTCCACTGAGGGTGGTGGGTGCGTGGAATCAGCTGCTGGCAGTGGTGGTGGATTCAATAGGGTCTTGAGACTTTTGGATAAGTACATGGAACTTATAGGTAAGCCTAGTAGATAGGGACATGTTTGGCACAAGTTGTGGCTGAGGGCCTGCTTGTACAGTAGTTACGTTTCTATTGTTCTAATGGCATTACTACAGTCAACCCAATTCCAGCAAATTCCACAATCTTGCATTAATGAAAATTTCTCATTTTTGTACGTTTGGCCACCTTCAAAGTGAGGCACACGTAACAAACAAATGGGTGCGCGAACTGGCCGAGGTAGTGCTTCTATCTCCAGCCCCAAGACTAACAGTGAGTTAAATCAAAATTAAGCATGAATAAAAATTGTTGTATTTCATTGTTTACAGTGGGGGAATAGAAAGAAATTGGAGTGGAGTCCCACGCAAACTATACAAGCCCGGATCCAGGAACCATCGCTGTGCTTGTGTGCGAACGACTGGACCCCCTCTAACCAACCCAGTTCAACACAGAAGCGGGGAGATCTAGACAACCCTGCCCTCCAGGAATATGAGGGATGCCATAGCCTTTCAGACTCATGTGTCATCCCAGACACATAATATTGAGCTATCAGATTAGACTTGTATCAAGAAACTATAAACTACTAGTATCTGTTATATTCCATTACTGCAATGTCTTAAAGTCATCATTGTATTTTGTTGGATGAATAAATGGATATTTTTAAGAAAAACTTGGCAGTGAAGGTTCTACTTAAATACTTGACTGAAAATTAGCATCGAGCAGGGGGTGTTAGTTTTGGTTTCCAAAAGGAGGTAAATCATGTAAAGAAATCTCCTGTCGCATCATGAAATCTGGGTTTCAATGGGTGAACATCAGCAACAATGGCCATGAAAGTACGTGACCGTGAGTCCAGTCCTCAACTCCTACCTTCTGAACTAGACAGGAACAATCCTAGATGGCAGCTCAGAGAAAATAGTTGTGCCTCGGGGATGTGCTGAGATGTGAAGAAAGGTTGGGAACAGTGGTATAAGAACACCTCCTTGCAGCCTCCCATTGGTCACTGTTAGTGGAATGTTCTTTTACCTGTTCACGTATACAAACTCTCTTTCCAAGGCCAGACTTACAAATATGAAATAGCTCTTTGTAGGCGGCCAAAACACTGCCCTCTTATTATTCAAACTCTCAGGCACACAAGGAAAGTTGTAAAGTATTTCCCTCAAACGTGCTCAAAAAGGAATTTGCATCTCTATAACGTCTTCCACCATCTCAGGACAACCCAAAGCACTTTAAAAAAGTGATATCATTATCATATTGTAGGAAACATGCAGACAATGGAAATCAAAGGTGGTCCACTAACAGCAAGATGATTGTCAGCTTGTCTGAGGGATGAGTGCTAGTAAGAACTCCCCTGCTCCTTTTTGAGCAGCGTTTGGGATTTGCTACATTCAGCCAAAAAAAAGGACAAATAAAGCCTCAGTTTAACATTTCAGGTTAAAGACTACACATCTTAAAAATTCTCAGTATAGTACTGGAGTGTATCTCAACTCAAACTTCAGCTCAAAGAAGCCATAGCTTGGTGACTGCCAAATTAAGGATGTTACCTGGTGAAGAACATTAGAGTGACGGATAATTGGCAGCAGTGGTGGGGGGGGGGGGGGGGGGGGGGGTGGGGGAAGAGAGGGGGGGCAGCAGTGGTGTGGAAGAGGAGTGGCGTTTAGGAGAACTTTCTTGACCAGCATGTTCTCAGACTAACAAAGCAGATATAGCTGGATCTGGTGCTGGGAAAATGAGGTGGCCTCCCAAGGGAGGAATTTTCCTGGTCCACTTGCCACAGGAATCATAGCAAGCAAGGGGTAGACCATGAAAAGGTCCAGTCCTCAAAACAGGATGTTCCAGTTTTGGGGTGAGCATTACTAACTATGAAATATGGCCTCATTACATGACAAGATTTAGTCTGAGATGAGATTAAAGCAAAATTAGAGCAAATATAACAGAAGAATTGTCTATTGAAGATTTATCCAAATGCATCAGAACTTGCACCAAAATCTGATCCCAAACCACTCCAGATCAAGTACCTGAAATTATAAATGCAAATTAAATTCAGTGCACAGCAAGATCCCACAAAGCAATTGGTGTGACTGATGTCATTTATTGCTGTTTAAAAGGGATGAATATCTGTGATACTATTAGCTCTCAGATGTGACAGCAGTATCGATCAACATACTGCACAAAGGAGGAAACCAGTAATCCCAGTCTGAACTGCAACCAGTTACGAGCACAATGCAACGCGCTTTACAAGCTTGAAAAGATGTCTGCTGTTAACGAAAAGAGATATGCTAGAAGAAAAATGTTATATTGGAGCTTTTGGTAGTAACTATATAAACAGAATTTCAAATTAAATCTACAAGTATTAAAAGGAATTTTCCATTGTGAAATAAGGTAAAAAACCATACACAAGCACTGAGTTGTGCTGTCCCTCTTAGAGAGCACTGCTACACCCATCAATATGGCTACGTAGATAAAGCAAATGGCTGCCAATGCACAGGTATTGCTATTTCATAGGGACACAGACAGCTGCCTTACTATAGTGGCCTCGGCCACATTTACACCTGGCTCTGGTCTGTGAGCCTCTTTGGCTATTACCACCTACAATCAGATACCTTTAATACCAGCTACTGTAATGAAGCAGAGTCAGAGTTTATTACCAAAGAACTATATTGATTATCATATTTCTAAGCACCATTGCTAGCAACATCTTGGGTACTGCTCAATGACATTGCTGTACAGACTTTTTCACTATACACCATAAACAGAAGTAAACATACACCGTAAGACAATTTTGTGCAATAGGTTTCAATGTTAGTGCAAAAAAATTAGCCATTACTAAAACATTTCTTCTAATACTGAATAATGGATAATTAAATGGGGCTTAAAGGGCGAGAATGAATTTTAACCCATTGAGCTTACGCTATTTCAAAATATTCACTAAATTCATTTGGTCTGTATTGGGGATATTAAACTGCATTTACCCAAGTGGTTTTATTCAAAATCACTGATTCTAGAACACAATCAAAAAAGTGGAAAATTATTGTCCTGATATTGGCAATATGCAGTCCTCAATGGGTTAAAAGTCACAGTACATGAGAACTCAAATACAAGGGCGCTGGCAACAGCAAGATGAGATGCAATAGGATGTTGGTACTTTTGTTGCAACTTGATTTCCCTCAAGTAGTTATTGGCCTAGTAGATAATAGTCATTTACACCGGGCACAAGATTTAAACACGTCCCAGGCTGTGACTGCAGTCGGCATAAAAAACTGGCTCAACTCGACACTAGACACCGAGATCGGCTGAGAATCTATTGCTTGCCAACTAGTTCACCTTTGAGTCATTGCCTTTTCAAGCCCTGCTTCAAAAGGCATTCCAGACAAGCTGTTCCAATGCTTAAATCAGAAAGTAAGGTTCTGTTGACTATTTTGTACATGATCAGATTAAAAAAATGGAATGAGGTTCTAAAGACATTAAATCTTCATTTGAAATAAGTTGGGATGTACAGGGGAGATCGCTAACGACTCCCTTTACCAGTTACTGTTCCTCATCGTCACTGGTCTAAATGAATGGTGACCTTTCAGCGCTGGGACTAGTTGGGAAAACGGTTACATGTTTCAAGCCCAGTACTTGTCCAAAACATGATTTCTGACAACATTTAGATACTGAAACCAGGGGTTTGGTTCGCTGCAAGAGTTGTGTCCTAACTTTTACCTGTTCGCAATCCCTGCTGGAAAAAAATGGATAACTAGGTGTGTACAGTAAGCTGGCAACAGATTGCTTAGCCCACAGGACCACAAAACTGAGGCACAGAAACAGTAAATAAATAGGGGACGGTTTGAAATCAATCCACCCCAGAGTGATCAACCTTCCTTGAAACTGAATCCACCAACGGTACATTGGTTTAGAGTACCTTCTGCTGTTAGCCACAAGTCTGTTAGTTTATTCATATCAGCACCATTACATTATTCATCTCTGCTCACAAATGCACCAACATCATATAACACGTGGAATGTAGGTCAACAGTTGCTAACCTCAACCAAGAACTGAAATGAAAACTCTTCCAAAAAAGGATCGGATTGAGCCTCCATCCCATCCACCAGAGCGAGATAAGCAATAATATATGCAGAGTACAGCACAGAATTATTCAATGGATGTATCAGCTGGTCAGCCTCGCTTGAAGCAACAGGCTTTATATCTGAATGGACCGAGATAAAATGCAACAAAGCATAACGTTTTTCCCAGATACCTTGAAGTTTCAGATAGCACAGTACAAAATACAGCGACCGCCTTGCATTTTGACCATCAAGCAGCAATCCGTACGAGACAACAAATCAGAACGGTGGTCCAAATTTTACCCTTTCCCCTCCAGGTAGCCCAAGTGTTATTTATACATCATTACCAAAAAAAAAACAGCTTCCGAGTCTATTTCATGACTAAAACTTCCAAGAGATTGCAAGACCATTGACTTCAGCTAGTTAAAGGGACAGCTCCAATTTTACTTAGCCACTGTTGTCAGGGGACCCTCCGGCAAATCCTCTGAATGCATATTAACCATCAGTTGAGAGGTTAAGAAGCTTGCCAACTAGGCCAATGCCGTATGTACTGCTCCATACAATGGACATCTCAGCAAAGTGAGATAAAAACCGGGAAATTTTCATGAAAGTTGAACCGTTCTGTTCAGAAAGCACTGTTTGCAGAACCAACTTTCCACAGGGTTCGTTTGATACTGTACTAAGTAGATTTTTTAAAAGTTCCTCCATCTCATTCCAGTTTAAAAAAAGACCATATTCTATCACGACCATGCATTTGGTCTAAATACGCAATATTTCCCTTTTATAAATGCACAACCATATGTATTGGTAATAAAACATTTTTCTAAATTAGTGTTACCGAGTTTGTTCTTGCAGAGATTCAAACCATCAAGCATTATACATTCAGCTGCTGTATCCAGATCTGGAATCAGTTATTATGTAGAGTTTATAAAGAGCAAAATGGATAGTCAATTCCCCCAAGGTGTTGCTTGCCTTCACCCACACCTAGCTAGCCTATGTTGTGTCAAACCTTGTTGACATCTGTAACAGCATCAAGGTGACAATGTGACCATCTCTGGATAGTTGGGGGGGGGGGGGGAGAGATGGTTATCTACAATTAATGATCAGGATTAAAAAATACAAAGTAGAACAGAAACTGGAGAGTGTTAACTTGAAACAACACCAGGTCTTGAATATTTTTACCATACAACCCCTATTAGAATAGGGTCAAACCTAACCCCAGCCACAAGCACCAGTACCCAATTCTGATTGTTTCACATGGCTATACATCCATCCATATCAGAGTCCATTAATACATTGGAGAATCAAACAGCATAATTTCATTCTGAGTAATATAATGTGGTCCCTCAAGTGTGTGGGCTTTCTCTTCGAAAGGTGCTAGTCCAATTCGAGTTTCTGGCTGGAAAGGCGCTGTGTAGTGCTGTTAAAAACACTAAACACGTGGGCAATATAAACAAGTCCTAAGAAACCCCACCCAGTGTCAGCACATCAAAGCAAATGTCGCACACTCTCACAGGCTTGTTCAAATCAAACTTGATGATGGGAATTTCCTTTGTCGAACACTTGTGACAGAGCAGTCTACCACAATGGCGGCTGTCAAAGATAAAGGACACGTATTAGAGCGTATCCCTGGAAACACTGCAATGTAACCTCAACTTTACATTCTTACATAGAGTATTAATAGTCTACGTTGGTTTCTTTTAGCATTAAAATAGCAGTTATCACACAGTCATTCACTTATTATTTTAACCCAGTTCGAGGGGGAGCAGGAGGGGAACGAAGCAGTATTTTTATTAAACTGATCAGATAGATGGGGGAAATTGATTTGTACAAAGTCACCGAATTAAACAACCAAAGCTGAGGCACCATTGCCTCACTGATTTGAGTTACAGAGACAGACCTGATCTGTGCCAATGGGCCTGAACATAAGCATTAATGACTTTTAAAAATGAATAAAAGAGCGAAACAAAAGAACGTTCTCTGTAAGAATCTGTTCAAATCTTGCATTTATGTAGCTTCTTTCTCAACCTCAAAATCCAAAAGCACTTTACAGCTAATGAAGCTCTTTGACATGCTGTACTGTAGGGACCACAGCAGTCAATTTGCACACAGCAAGCTCCCACAGCAATGAGAAATAATCAGATAAGCTATTTTAGTTAAATTGGTTGAGGGGTGAATATTAGTAAGCACACTGGGAGAAAACCAGATTTTCTTCAAAAGTAGTGCCCTATTAAGTTCACTAAAAAAAAAGGAAAGGCGGAACTTAGTTTAACATTCCCTCCAGAAGGGTACACCCCAGATGGTGAGGCACACCCTCGCGCTATACTGGAGTGTCAGGCTGGCTTATAATGCTCAGGTACCAGGAATTCATGACCTATCACTCAGAAGCAAGGCCACCCAAAGAGCCACAAGTGACACTCAAGCTCTTGACTGTACTGGTTTTAATTTGAAGGAAAACAGAGGGCAAACTTCAATGTTTCTGCACTGGGTGAACATATAAACTTGAGGTTTGAGAAACTTTATGATAGCCAGTTATCACAGAACCATCACATTGCCTGGAGCTTGTGCCGATCTGTTTAAAATGGATGTTGAGCAAGTTATAAAACAAAAAAGGAAATTTCAGCATCAATTTTAGTCTTTGTATTGTTAAACTCAAGACAAACAAACTGCATTGCAGATCACAAAAAGCAACTCACCAATGGTGTTTCCGCATAGTGACTCCAAATTTGGAGATGCACTCAAAGCAGTTGGAGCCCTCACACCATGGAGGCTCCTTGGACAGCATGTCTGAAACAATCAGTGACACAACTAGGATTAAAATCAGTCTTCCTAGGATTCTGGAAGTTGCTGGACAATCAGATACGACAAGTTTAAGACAGCAGTCATACACATTCACATCTCTTTTCCCTAAAGAAATCGTTTATGTTATCAGATTCACAGGATGCATTGAATAGAGATGCTCGCAACTTCCTTCCTTCCACAGGACAGCAGAGAGAGAAAGAAAAGAAAATGCAACAGTCACCAAACTGCCACAGTGCAAGAGCAACAGCGACACTCAGCACCAGCACAAAAGAAAAAAATCAAGTCCTATTGAAAGGATTTATTTGCAGGGATGGGATAGAGTCTGGGGAATCGAACTCCCACTGTCTCATTGTGCATGCAGTTCATTTGGAAATATCTTTGTTCAGTGCACAATAAACTCAAATCAGAGAATGCACGGTTTGCACAATATTGGGGCTTCCTTCACGTACTGGCACAACTTTAAAACATCAGCCCACCTGCACAGTTTGAGCCACACACTTGTAGGTGCAGGTGCAATCCATACTGTTTTGGGGCTGAATTCTACACTAGTCAGATTTACTGATTAACATTGGAGCAGGACAGACTACAAGGCCAAGCTGCACCACATTGCTTACAGAATCACAGAATTTCTACAGTGCAAAAGAGGCCATTTCAGCCCATCGAGTCTGCACCGAGCATTTCACCAGGGCCCTCTCCCCTGCCCTATCCCCGTAAGGATGTGAAGATAAGAACATAAAAAATAGGAGCAGGAGTAGACCAACTAGCCCTTCGAGCCTGCCCCGCCATTCAATAAGATCATGGCTGATCTGTCGTGGCTCAGTTCCACATTCCCGCCCTCTCCCCGTAACCCTTAATTCCCTCTCTGATCAAAAACCCATCAACCCGCGTCTTAAAAATATTTAGCGAGGCAGCCTCCACCACCTCAATGGGCAGAGAATTCCAGAGATTCACCACCCTTTGAGTGAAGTTCCTCCTCAACTCTGTTCTAAACCGCCCCCCCCCCCCCCCCCCCCCCCCCTTTATCTTGAGGCTATGCCCTCTAGTCCTACTGTCCTTTGAGCGGGAAGAGTCTCTCCACCTCTATCCTATCCATCCCATTCATCATCTTATACGTCTCAATGAGATCTCCCCTCATTCTTCTAAACTCTAACCAGTACAAGCCTAATCTATTCAGCCTCTCCTCGTAGCTCAACCCCCTCAACTCCAGAATCAGCCTAGTAAACCTCCTCTGCACTCCCTCCAAGGCCAAAATATCCTTGCGTAAGTACGGCGCCCAAAACTGCACACAGTACTCCAGCTGCGGCCTTACCAATGCCCTATACAGCCGCAGCAAGACCTCCCTACTTTTATATTCAATCCCCCTCGCGATGAAGGCCAGCATCCCATTCGCCTTCCTGACCACCTGCTGCACCTGCAAGCTGGGTTTTTGCGACTCGTGCACAAGGACCCCGAGGTCCCTCTGCACCGTCGCTTGCTGCAGTTTTTCTCCACGTAAGTAATAATCCTTCCTACCATTATTCCTACCAAAGTGGACCACCTCGCACTTGCCAACATTAAATTCCATTTGCCATTTCCTGGCCCATTCGCCCAGCCTATCTATCTAGATCCTTCTGTAGACTCTCCACACCCTCCGCACAATTTGCCTTTCCACCAATTTTGGTGTCATCGGCAAATTTCGGCACCCTACACTCGGTTCCCTCCTCCAGATCATCCATATAAATGATAAATAGCTGAGGCCCCAGCACCGACCCCTGGGGCACTCCACTAGTCACCATCCGCCAATCCGAATAGCACCCATTGACCCCCACTCTCTGCCTCCTATTTGACAACCAGTCCTCTATCCACGCTAACACCCTATCCCCAACTCCCTGCCCCCTGACCTTCTGTAATAACCTCTTGTGAGGTACCTTGTCAAACGCCTTCTGAAAATCCAGGAAGACCACATCCACCGGCTCTCCTCTATCCACCGCCCTGGACACATCCTCATAGAACTCCAGTACATTTGTCAGACACGACTTCCCTTTAAGGAAACCGTGCTGCATCTGCTCTATCAAGCAGTTCCCCTCAAGATGCCTCGCTATTTCCTCCTTGATGACGGATTCTAACATTTTACCTACAACAGACGTTAAACTAACAGGCCTATAATTCCCCGCCTTTTGCCTGGCACCCTTCTTAAACAACGGCGTAACATTAGCCGCTTTCCAATCTTCCGGCACTTCCCCGGAATCCAGCGACGTCTGGAAAATAACCACCGAGGCATCCGCTATCACCTCCGCCATTTCTTTCAGGACCCTCGGATGCATTCCATCCGGTCCTGGGGTCTTGTCCACAATCAGCCCCTCAGTCTGTCGAGCACCGCCTCTCTAGTAACAGTAATGTCATCGAGACCCTCCAGTCCTACCACCTTTCCATCGCTAACATCCGGCAAATTATTCACGTCCTCCTCCGTGAAGACCGAAACAAAAAAGTTATTCAAGACCTCAACCATATCCCCATCCCCTACCACGAAGTCCCCCTTCTCATCCTCTGAGGGACCAACGTTCACCCTAGCCAGCTTCCTTTTTATATATTTATAAAAACTCTTGCTATCTTTTTTATATTAAGCACTAGCCCAGCTTTATAGTTTCTCCTACCCTTCTTTGTCAATCTTTGTTGACATTTAAACCTCTCCCAATCCTCTTCTCGCCACTACTCTTTGCTACTCTAAATGCCTCCGCTTTTAGTTTAACACTTTCCTTCACCTCCTTCGTTATCCATGGCTTATTATCTCTCCTCCTACGGTCCTTTTTGACCATCGGAATAAATTTCTGCTGAGCACCAAGAAAGATCTCCTTAAAGATCCTCCACTGCTCCTCAGCAGACCTACCTTCCAACGCGCTCCCCCAGTCCACATTCGCCAATTCTTCTCTCATCCTACCGTACTCCCCTCTGTTCAAACAAAGGACGCGTGTCCGGGAACCCATGCTGCCGTTGGACTGGGGTAAACACAGTAAGAAGTCCAACAGGTTTATTTGGTAGCAAACACCACTAGTTTTCAGAGCGCTGCTCCTCCTGATTCGGCCTCTGATCTTCAGGTAAACGTTCTTCATGACATACGACAGCGCAGAGTTGCCGAGTGGAAACTGATAGCTGAGTTCCACACGCGTGAGCACAGCCTCAACAGGAACCTTGGGTTTATGTCACACTATCTGTAACCCCCATGACTTGCCTGGGCTTGTAAGAACATAAGAAATAGGAGCAGTAGGCCATCTAGCCCTTCGAGCCTGCCCCGCCGTTCAGTATCATGGCTGAAGCATCTCACTGTCCTGACTGGAGACAATACACACCTCTAACCTATGCTTAATGCTATCTCCACTCATCGTCTGCACCTTTAAAGACTTGATTAACTGTTTCTGCATTCCGATCAGTATTCTGTTTCCAATGGGGGTACCATAAGCATAGACATGGGTCAAGGGTGGAGGAAGAAAAGCACATTGTTAAAATAGCAGCACGGGCTCGTTGGGCCTGTTTCCCCTGCTGTGTTGTTCTTTGTGTGTGTTTATATGCTCTGTTTGTCATCAGAACTCCCCACTCACCTAATGAGAGCAAAGCCCCAAAAGCTAGTGGCATTTACTGCCAAGTAAACCTGTTGGACTTTAACCTGGTGTTGAGACACTTCTGGTTATCCCCATAACCCCATACATTTATCATGGCTGATCCATCCAGCCTACACATCTTGGAACACGAAGGGCCAAATGATTATGTCCAATCCCCCAACCTGCACATTTTTGGAGTGTGGGAGGAAACCAACCCAGACACAGGGAGAATGTGCAAACCCCAGAGTCACCCAGGGCCAAAATTGAACCCAGATCCCTGGCACTGAGGGAGCAGTGCTAACGACTTCAGTTTTTTTTTTGCAATGAGAACAGTTACTTATTGCAGATACCTCTGGAGAATCCTTTTGGCCCATTAAATCCATCATTTATATTGAAAGCAAAACCCAAGAATTTCTATCTATTCTGACTGAACCACAAAGGTCGTTCCTGGTTCGATCCTAGCCTTAGAATTCACTGATTTCAACCAGCCGAACGTTAGGATTCCTACACGGCCGTCCTGATGAGGAAGGGGGAGATGAAAAATCACGTACGGACCCTGACTAGAAGGAATCAGAGAGAGTGGTGACAAAGGATCAAATTCAACAGCGATCCCCCACTCCCGAACAGCTGCACAATTATTCACTTCTACCTTGCCCCACGCTAGTGGAACGTGCCTCTCAAGCTATCTAACCAATTGGCTCTATCCAAGTGGAGAGAGATTTGTAGCAAAAGCCGCAAGCTTTCGGGATGGCCTGTCCCTTTGTCATGTGGCTAGGAGCCACCTGATGAAGGGGCAGGCTGTCCCGAAAGCTTGTGACTTTTGCTACAGATAAACCTGTTTGGACTTTAAACTGTTGTGGGATTTCTTTGTTTTACTACAGTCCAACGCCAGCATCTCCACATCAATGGAGAGAGATGCCAATGGTCCTCTGGTGAATTAGCTGGACAAATTATTAAGTGGTAAGTCACCTCGTCTGCAGACCAACACCCTCCCTTAAAAATACAAAAAGATTGGAGATAATGCACTTTCACTCGTGTTTAGTTTCAGTATTAATGATCAGAGGAGGTACCTCCCCTTACATTGGGGCAGAAATCCAATTTTACATGGGGAGGTTGTTACACGAACTTAGGAAACAAACAGCGGTGGGCTATAAACTGGCTGGCAGTCTGAATTAAGCAATGATCGAAGAGATTACCTAGAAGTCGGAAGAGTAGCTGTTTCGTGGCCACCTGATAATTGAATATGTTGGTCCCCTGGTTGTTGTTGACTCCTAGTCGGGCTCCAGCTCGCACAATAGCTCGACATAGGTTAGCATTTCCCTTCATGTAAGCCAACAGCAGGACTGCCAGGAAAACAAGCCACAGGTTAAACCACAAACAAGACTGGGACTCAATTTCTATTAATTCAAATTGGTTTAGTTTTAAACTAAAGCCACAAGCATATTTTCCCAAGGAATGTGAAGACCAAAGTTCAGTCAAACTCTTGAGTCAGCATTCAATCAGGTTACAGCTGATGTGTACTTGGATACTTTGATTGAGCCTGCCACTTCTAGGCACTGCATTCCAGACCCCAACGACATGACAACATTTCTCAATGTATTTGCCAAATCACTTCAAATCTGTGCTTCTTGTTCCTGACCCTTTTACAAGAACAGTTTTTGCCCTATCTACTCTACCCACGCCCCCTCATGATTTTGACCAAATCTCCTCTTCAAGGAAAACAGTCCCAATTTCTCCAATCTTTCCACATAACCGAACTTTCTCATCCCTGGAACCATACTTGCAAACCTTTTCCGCACTCCCTCCAGTGTGCTCATACCCTTCCTAAAGTGTGGCACCCAGGATTGTATCCAATATTCCAACCGAGGTCTAACTGGTGTCTTATACAAAGTTCAGCATACCCTCCTTGCTGTTAACCACAGTTTATAAAACCTAGGATGCTGTATGCTTTATTAGCTGCTCTCTAGCTGTCCTGGCACCTTTAATGACTTGTACACAGATACCCAGTCTGTCTGCTCCTGTACATTTCAGAGTTGCACCTTTTGTTTTATACCATGTTCGTTCTTCCTACTAAAATGAACCAGCTCACACATCTGTGCATTGAATTTCATCTGCCACCTATCTGCCCACTCCATCAACTTGTCTATGTCCTTTTTGTGGACACCCCCCACCACCACTCCCCCCCCCCCCCCCCCCCCCCAAAGTTTACCATGCATTTTTAAACATTAAATGCATGTGTAAAAGAAACTTGCTGCTTTTGAAAAAAATGAATCAGAGTCTCTGCATCTTTAGGCAGCAGTTACCACAGACTCAGAACAGAATGCAGGAGCCAATAAACTGTTTGCATAAAAACGTTGACTTAACAACAGTTTCTTTTCCAAGGAGTTGAGCAAGGAGCAAGTTGAGCGTCTACCTGTGTTCCCTTCGGAATCCGGCTTATCTAACGGATAATCATGCATACATTCCAAGAAGAGCTCAAAGATGGTTGCTGCATTTTCCTTCCCATAATGTCCCAGAACATGCATAGGCGACTGGCCCCTGTGAACAGCAAGAACAATTCAAATACAAAACAGTGTACGGCACAATTTTGTACAGATAGAGAAGGAGCCTTTAGCTTAGAATTTATTGATAACGATATCAGGCTAACGATTCTGTAGAATATTTCCTGGTCTGCCAATTAATTGGTTAAAATGGAAAATTGTTCATTTTTCATCCTAGTAATAAATTCAAAGCTCTTGCCATATACTGTCCACATACTGTCAAGGCTCAATGAGGCACCAGAGGTATTTTATCCACGTGCCAAATCTACTCAATTTTATCTAATATTATCAAAGGTTTTCTGTGCAGTTACTTCAGCAACACTTGCACAAGTTCCTAAGCCAGGCCATTAACAAAATACCCAACATTGCCAATTAAAAAGGTTTTTAAAAAATGATATACACACAAGGGACTGAAGTTAAAAGCTCCAACTTGGTCACATTGTTTAGGAAGTAACCGAGTATAAAAGGTTCATAATTTGGATTACAGCACTGATGAAATTATGTCCAAAACATTAATCTGAAAATAACACCCAAGATAAAGCTGGAAATTTAATCATATGCAAGGCTGAGGTAATCATACCTTAGATTGAAGACTTCGGCATCAACACTGCATTCGGTTAGGAGTACACGCACCACATTGAGGCGTCCGTGCATCACTGCTAAGTGAAGAGCTGAAAAGCAAACGGTGAAGATTAGTGAACCAGTCAGTCAACAGAAAGCATCGACACATCCAAGAATCAAAAGTAGTTCAGCCTCTGCTATATTTTATTTGTAAAACACTCAGCCTCACACGGTCTTGTTTGTCACCATCATGACTGCTTTTAAAACGTCAGTGACTTGCCTGCTTTAAAAGCCCACCTGACAGCTGATGTGATGAATGGATTAGTGGGTCTGATAGCACCAAGATGTTGGACACATCAGTTTTTCCAATATGCACCAGCTATCTGCCCTGCACCAAGCTCAGTAACCTCAAACCAGCTTTCTTCCAGTTAGCACCAATCACTTTTAGAATAACAACGAAGAGGGGGAGAGAAGTCTGACTGAGTTAAACCATAGCAGCATCAGTCGATAGTGACTGCAGCGTGATACCGAGCCTTTGAGAAATATTCTATTCTCCACAATCAAGAACATTGGGCCCTCAGCTACCCAACCTTAAAGTGTGTAACATTTCAAAGTTGGTTCACCTTGAAGCAAAAGGTCACCATGCTATGAATCTGACTGCCTAAGGATAACAATTTATGAAGCATTGCAAACTTCGATTTAGACTCTATGTGTAGCTTCTTTAAAGTTCAGCTATCGCCAGGAGACAGGTGTTGTTTTATTCTGGTTCTTAATCCTACATGAATGCCAGTAATCCAGTAACATCCTTGCTGCTACATTCAATCTGACGAGCCACAAATCTCACCATCAACATCCCCACCATAAAGCCTGCATGCAACCAAATTCACAGCTCAGCACCTTTCCTATACTAATCGCTCTAGCCTTTTGCACTACAGAACTTACTTCGATATGTTCTTTATCTGCTAAACCGTATTCTGAACGTTCTTTAACTGCTGCGCCACCACCTACCTCTGACCAAGGCCCATTATTCTAGCCCCCAAAGCCTGTTGTCTACGGCACACTAAACATTACCCCTCTCCCCCGCATCATTCAGCTGCTCCGTTCTGTTACAATACAGGTTTGCCAAAAGATGCAATACCCAATTAGGACACCTCACCTCCACCCACAATAAAACCAAGCAGATCCACAGGACCATTCCCAATTCATACCTCAAGGGTATTGCAGCTTAGAAGATCCTGCTAAGGCAAAGCACATCTCCCCAAAGTGAGATTGAATAACTGTCTGGTAACTAAAGCTGTTTCAAATTTCCCACAGGGGCTCAGTACATGCTCATTTCTTCCATGCTGCACACTGGTTCAGTCGCTCCAACATAACCGAGCCCCACAGCAGATCTCTGTGCTTCCCATTCCCGATGTGGAGATGCTGGCATTGGATTGGGGTAAACACAGTTAAGTCGTCTCACAACACCAAGTTAAAGTCCGACAAGTTTATTTGATAGTAAACCCACAAGCTTTTGGGGTTTGCCCCTTTGTCAGGTGAGTGGAGAGTTCTGACAAATTCACCTGACGAAGGGGCAAACCCCAAAAGCTTGTGGGTTTACTATCAAATAAACTTGGACTTTAACCTGGTGTTGAGAGACTTCTTACTCTGTTCTTCCCATTCCCAACAGCTCTTTGAATTTTATTAGATCAATATTGCTTGCTTCTCAGGATTTCAGTTTTTTGAAAACTGAACCAACACTTAGTTGCAAGTACATCTTAAAACCTCATCTCCATGAAGTAGGGGGGAATAAAACAAATAGAAATGTTACCAAATGAATAAATCTGAAGTGGGAAATCATAATTGTACAAATTTGAGATTCAGCAACAGCCATTAACACCAAATATATCTTTTCTTTTCCCCCAATTCTGTCCTCACGTATCCCCGACTTCCTTCGATCCATAACTGGCAGCTGTGCCTTCAGGTATTCAGCTCCAAAGGTCTAAGCCCCTCTCTCCTTCAAGATATTCCCTTAAAATGAACCATCCATCAACTGTCTTAACAGGTCCTTCTCTGGCTAGCGTGCCAAATCTAAGACACTACTCCTGAGAAATGCTTTGGTGTCTTTTATGCATTAACAGTGCCATAGAAAAAGCAACAGGTAAGTTTTTTATAAGAGTGGAATTTAGAAAATGATTTAGAAAACTGTAGCTAAAATCCAGTTCACAAATGTGACTACTTGTCATTTGTTGCAAAGTCTCCTACCATTGTTCCCATTCTCATCAACAGCAGAAAACTCCACACCATTCTCCAGGAGCACAGAGCAGATAGTTGGCAAGTCCTGCTGAGATGCCAGATGGAGCGCAGTCTGACGGTGTTTCGTCAGCTCATTCACCTTGGCCCCTGCAAGCAGCTGGAACACAGGGAAAGCTTACTGAAATAAGACAGCAACAACAAATCAAAACTGCACTTGTAACTAGCAACAGTAGAACAAAGAAAAGTAAATTAAAATATAGACTCAGTTCTGGCCACATTTGATACAAGAATGAATGTTTTGCAACAAAAAAGGATCTCTGATCGATATAATTGCCTATATCAATGATACACACGCAGCAAGGGGAAACTGTTACTTAACATCTGGGACAACATAGTAGAAGCTAAATCCTGAATTTCCCTGGACACCCGCAGTTCTCCGGACTTGTTGGTCCCACCCTTTCCCGGAAAGAATGTTGGCCCTGAACTATTTCCTTTTGAAATGACTCCCACTGCTGATGTGGATCTTCTTGCAATTAGCTTCACTTTGACCAGATCCCGTCTTCTCTTATTAAAATTGGCCTTCCCCCAACTTAGAAACCATATTTTCAGCCTGTCTTTATCCTTTTCCATAACTATTAAATCATACAAAGCTATGATCACTGTCCCAAAATGCTCCCTAACTTCTGTCATCTGCTCAGCGTAATTCCATAAAATTAGGTCTCGGACCACCCTGTCCTCCCTTACGTGAGGCTCACAAAGCCCCCCTTCTAAGCCTGTCACACTTTTTGGGGGGTGGGGTGGGGTGGGGGGGGGGGGGGGAGACACAGTTAAAATCTCCTACTCACCCTATTAATTTTACTCTTCTGAGGTTTGTTTACATATCTGCTTTACTATCATCCCCCATTTGGGGGCATGGTGGTGGAATGGTCAGCATTACTGCCTCATAATTCCAGGAACCTGGGTTTGAATCCAGCCTAGCGTAGATGTGTGGAGTTTGCACGTTCTCCCTGTGTCGATGTGGGTTTCCTGCGAATGCTCCGCTTTCCTCCCACACTCCAAAGACGTGCAGCTTCTGCAGCCAAACTGGTGCACTCCTTTGGACCCCACCAGCAAGATTGGGGGGGGGGGGGGGGGGGGGGCCCCAGTCCAGAACCCTCAGGCACATATTATGAAGTCCCTCCAGTGATCCATTGTGCCCACCCAAGGCAAAAGGAGGTCAACGAGGAGGAAGGAGCACACTCCCCGCAACATGATTGCCTCCAAGTTCCATCCACAGAGTCCTTTTGCTCCCCATTAACTCTGCTACAGCAGAAATGGTTGCAAGTCTCCAAACTCAAAAACTAGTCCCAGCATCAACTTTGCTCCCTCTCACAGATGGGTCAAGAACATCCAAGCCTCATGTGGCAGCTATAAAGTCACCAACTTAATTTAAAAAAACTTCTTAAAAATGTTTTTGGTGAAACAGGATCGAGATATAATGCAACAGGGCAAAACTCAACGTACATCAATTGCATTTGCACTTACCAGATTCCGGACTATTATCTCAGAGCCTGCTTGTACTGCCAGATGCAATGGTGTAAGCTTAGATGCATCCTGCACTCGTGAATTCACATTAGCCTGCACGCTGATCAGGAAAAGAACACTCTCGATATCAGAATTCTGTACAGCAATGTGAAGAAAGTTCCTCCCTTTATTGTCAACCTGAGGACAAATGAACAAAGCAAACCATAACTAAACAATCCATTGCATATACGTCACATTGCACCTCTGCACTGTAGCCTTTGTGCCAGTCGATGGACATTATAGCACCAATACTGATCATTGAATATACAGCACAGAAAAGGGCTATCCAGTTCAACCTGTTGTTCTTTACAAACCACCTTTCTTCCTTCCTCATTTATCAGCAGAACCTTTATTTCCTTCTCCTGGATATACTTACCTAGTTTTTCCTCAATGCATCTATGCTATTCTTCAACCACTCCCTGTAGTAGTGTCCCACATTCTCACTACTGATTCAGTTTGTGAATTCCTCATTTGATTTCTTGGGGGCGACTGCAAACCGAAGTCCACTAGTTTCATGCATTCTGACAAGTGGAAATACTCTGTCTACCCTAAAAACCTGAATACATCTCCTTTAGCAGCTTATTTTCAAGAAAGAAATCCAAGCCTATTCACACTTCTCCCAGTAGGATCATCCTTATAGATCAGTTTTTGCACTCTCCATTTTACAATTTTGCAATCCAAACTGTACAAAGTATGTTCTAGCCAAGTTTCAATGGAGATTAATTCTTGCTAGAAATAAACATGAGAAATTAGTTGGCTTTGTTAGTAAAAGAAAGGCCTCATTGCTATTTTTAGTGATCTGTATTTGAACTCCAAAAATACTCTGCCTCTGTATCTCATTGAGATCAAAGTAACATGTCTCTTATTAAAATTCAATAACTCGTGTTGAAATTCCTTCATCAATGTGTGTTCTACTAGTTTATTAATATTGTCTAACTTGTTGCAGCCCTCTTCAATATCAACTGTCTCCCACCCCTCTCCACATTTGACACCATCTGCAGATTTAGATACATTTTCTGAATTTGAAAGTCAAAATTATATTCTTTAATAACAGTGGTTGCAGCACTTCCCATCTACTGTCACTCAAATAGCCACCCTTTACTCCTAGTCTCTTGCTCTTGGCTTTGCAGTCAGATGGCTGCTTGCCCTGACTCTGCATGCTCTGTTCTTATTCACGTGCCTCTCGTGGCAACTTTTCAAAGGTCATTTGAAAATCTAGATTAATGAGCCCTTTGTCTACTCTCTCTTACCTCTTCAAGAATTCAAGAGGTTGGTCAAACGCCATTCTCTCCTTTTGAAATCCATGCTGTCTACTCATTTTCAGGTTTCTATATAATTTATTTTTCCTTCAGTTGGCATTCCATTATTTTTTCCCAGCACTGACGTGAAGCTGACTTGTCTATTGTTTCCTGGATATGATCTGTCCCCTTTAAGCGTAGTTGTAACCTTCGCTGTCTGGCAGTTATCTGACACTACACCTTTTCTAAAAAATTAGACATGTAACAGTGCACCTACACTCAATTCTTAAAAAAAATGCACAGATGCAACCTATCTAGACCAGAGATTTTGGCATCTGAACTGAGTCAGGTCATTTACTATTCTTCACCATTTTAAACACGGGTTATATTATTTCTCAGGTTTTCCAACGTTGTTCTGCCCCATTTACCTCCCTGTGAAACACTGAAGCAAGTTTATGCCATTTTGTATCACTATTTCAGTGAATTCATCCTATCCACCCTTTAGTTTACCAACTTGGATAATGTATTATTTTGTTTAATACTTTTGCTAAGTTCATGGTGTCTTTTCCTTCAGACTTCTCTAATACCTTTATATTCTCTTGTTTTTCCTCTCCTTTCTACCCGCCTCAATTTTTTCCTCATTATTCATCCACAGTGACTCATTGGTCTTGCTCTTTCCAAGTAATATATTTTTCCTGGACTTGGAACACTTTAAAAATGCTTCCTATTACATGATGTATTTGTCCATTTTATTTTCTCCAAATTCTATTCTCAGCCCTCAATTTTTCCCCCCACTGAATCCATTACCTGATCTTTTTCATGTTCACGTCCTTCTCAATTCTTAGTTTAAACTATATATTATGGTCACTATTACTTCTATGCTCCCTTACTTCTGATCTGCATTCCCCATTACTAGATCAAGGAATGCTGTTAAGCTGTAATCTCTCACTCGAATAAGCCTTTAGGAATGGCTTGTGTCAGGTGTTCCTCAAGAGGCAATTCTTCACAGCAACATTGTGGCCTTAGACAGGCTAACAATTTTGTGCCCAGCCATGCCACACTTAAGGGCAGTTTTCATACTGTACGCCGGGTACAGACTGAACCACCCAGAACACCTAAGGAAACCCAATAGTCTGGTCTGATTCAAACCTAGGTTAATAGGATGAAAGCATTGCACCAATGCCTAATGATACCCTTATTAGGTTTCAAGAAGCTTATAATTCTGTTTAGAAGATTTACTTTCATCACTTGGCTAATAGAACTTGGTTAGACAGAAAACTGCTTCAAATATCAAGCAGGCTGAGTAGTTTGATAGTGAAGTGATCGGTTTTCAATTCCATACCTAGTTACTCCAGCTAAAGTTTCCAAACCTGAACTCAAAATCTCAAGCAGCCAATAACCCGTAGCCACCAGGCAGGTCAATGCCTTTTCCAAAGATACAAAATGATTGGGACCTTCGTAATTAGTAACGTGTGAATGTACATCTTTGCTCTTGCCTGTTCAGCTGCTCCTGGTTCCCGTTTCAGGATTGATTCTGCAGCTTTGTTATTCTTGTAAGTCATTGCACAGGCAAAAGGGGTCAGCCCCTGACGATCCCGGACATTTAACCGGATATCAGGATGCGAGATCAAAAGTTGAATTATAACACTGTGTTGGTTGCTAATGGCAACATGGATCGGTGTCCTTCCCTCTGCATCCTGGTAAAATTAAAAAGAAAAGTTATTTAGACCATAGAACACTACAGCACAAACAGGCCCTTTGGCCCACAAGTTGCACCGATCACATCCATACCTACCAGGCCATAGAACTCTAACTCCCAATCCCATTAAATCCCATGTACTCATCCAGAAGTCTTTCTAAAAGACCCCAGCTAGTTCGCCTCTACCACCACCGACGGCAGCTGATTCCACTCACTCACCACCCTGAGTGAAAAACTTACCCGACATTTCCTCTGTACCTGCTCCCCAGCACCTTAAACCTGCGTCCTCTCGTAGCGACCATTTCAGCCCTGGGAAACAGCCTCCGAGAATCCACCCTATCTATTCCTCTCAACATTTTATAAACCTCTTCGAACACAAATGATCAATTGCATTAATATAGGATGAGCATTCATGTCAATCTGTTCTCATCAGCTTCACACAAGCTACCAGGCTGCAAGTCAATACGCACTGCACCATCAGAACGTCAATTGACTGTAGTCGTAAAATATTCAGGACCAACCTCAAATAATGTTTAAAATGCCAAAGTGCTGCAGACATTAACACTAGCTTCCACAACTACAGTCAGCATCTAAAAATCAGAAACCCTACAGTGCAGGTGGTGGCCATTTGGCCCATCAAAGCTGTACTAACTTTCCAACAGAGCATCTTACCCAGGCCCATCCCATGCTCTATTCCCATAACCCCACACATTTACCTCACTAATTCACCTAACCTATACACCTTGAGGTACTAACAGACAACTTAGCATGGCCAATCCACCTAACCTGAACATCTTTGGGCTGTTGTAAGAAACCCAAGCGCACACAGAGGAAACCCATCCAGATCCTAATGTTAAACGCCCAGTGCTGGTCCGCTGATACATCGCCCAAACGGCCATTCAACTGGGACTTGGACAATGAGCATCACCACATCACAGCTCAATGAAAAAAAATCACAGGATTGCTGCATTTTGGAGATCATAGTCCCAAATTCAGAGCTGAGGAAACAAAATGCTGGAGCATGCTCCATTGGCCAGACAGAGCCTCTGGAGAGGAACAAAGAGTTAATGCTTCAGGTTGCACAGCGATCAAAACCGCTGCTCTCTTGGGAACTAACTGAAACGTCAACTCGCTCTCCACAGCTGATGCCCGATTTGCCGAGTTTATCTAACACGAACAGTGTTTTGTTTTTCCTTCAAAGCTCAACTTCATCTTTACCAGATATCTGCCCAGCAATTTCTCTAGCAAAGGGATCAAGAGCAAGCATCCTCCTGTCCCGAGCCCAGGCACCCGATGGAGCGGCCGGTCAAAGTTCAGATCTTCTGGTTTGTGTCAGTGCTACATTAGGAGATATTTCACTGATGCTATTTTCATCTAACATTCTACATTAGCAATATTCCCAAAATGTGAAATTCATGATGGTATTTGTGAAAAATGTAACAGCGTTAAAAAAGTTAAACATTTTATTTAGAAACCAACAAGCTTGTGTATTTTGGACCCTTCCCTATTTTTCTCTGACCCTCTATTTTCCTCACCCAGAGGTTAACTGGGAAAAGACGAACAATTGAGTAATAGCACCATAATAGCGCAAGGGCAGAAACAGCAAATTACCATACTATTTAAATCCAACTTAATGTATTAAAATAGTCACACCAAATCTGCTCGAACTGTATCAGGCACTGTCACTGACCTGAGTGTTTACATTGGCACCAAACTCCAGAAGGCACTGCACCACTTCTTCAAGGCCCCAGCTTGCTGCCATGTGTAATGGTGTCTGCCCATCATGCGCCTCCTCATCACCTTCACCATTGGGGCCTGGTCGTCTGGGACTGTTCCCATCACACCCACTGGAAATTAAAAGGGAAAGGGTCGTTGCAGCAATACTCAGCACGTGCAGCATCTGACTGGAGAATCATACCTAAAGCTTTCTTTGTTTATCACTGTATAAATACCACATCATTCCTTCATCAGGTTCCTCTTATCCTCGAAAATTAAAGTCCAGCTATTGGACAACTATAGAATCCCTACGGTGCAGAAAGCCATTCAGCCCATCAGGTTTGCTTCAACTGAAAGAGCATCCCACCACATCTCCGTAACCTCTCACATTTACCATGGCTAATCCACCTAACCTACACATCTTTAAATGCACATTGGTCACAGAATGTTTGGAAATAGCAGAGGGATTTCTCAATTTTCTACAGTAGAGGAAATTTTGGTGTAATGTAAAAATGAGTTCAAGTAACTTGTCAGAATTTTATAAATCTTTTATACCAAAATGGACATTATGCCATATTTAAACATGTGTTCTGGTGTATGTTTTTAAGAAACTCTGGCAAGTTTGTTTCTCTTGCAGATGTAGGGTATTCATATTTGAATATCGTCAGTCACAGATTCCCAAATGAAACAGCAGAAAGCAAAGGCAGCATCACCACAATCTGTCTGCCAGAGTAACCAACTGCACAGCAATGCTGATGCGGGTGCAAGGAGGCAGGGTCGTCTTAAAAGAGCATTGGAGGCCACTGCCAAAGAGCAGAATGTATAAAAATATTGTAAGATGGCAACTGGGAAATTTTTAGGACTTGTCAGAACATTATTGTAAACTTCAAAAGTTCTTTTGACA
Organism: Carcharhinus amblyrhynchos; assembly: GCF_965287045.1. Taxonomy (NCBI): domain Eukaryota; kingdom Metazoa; phylum Chordata; class Chondrichthyes; order Carcharhiniformes; family Carcharhinidae; genus Carcharhinus; species Carcharhinus amblyrhynchos. The sequence continues at coordinate 43,255,797 of NC_137346.1, read as the reverse complement.
AATTAAGTTTTGAAAAGGAGGTCTTAACAAATATGGTACAATTTTGTAAATAATTCAGATGGCAGTTTTTAAAAGGATATCACAATCCACACCTGCGAATGAGGAAGCAGCCAGTATTTTCATTGTTTTCATCAATAGCGCGATGTAACAGGGTCTGCAGGCATCCCCCAGGTCCAGCACCCCAACATGTCGCATCACAGCCATGTCTCACCTGAAATTAAGCAGAGTTTCCAGTTTAAGGTGAAGTTCGTAATATTGCAAATAGGAACACAAAGTCCGTCAGCCCCTCAAACTTGTCCCGTCATTAAATGACGATCACAGTTGATCTGAAATCTAACTTAGTGTAAAACAAATCCAGCCTGTCCAATCTTTCTTCAAGACAATCTGCTTATTCCAAGAATCAATCTCTTAAACCTCCTCTGAACCGCCTCCAGTGCGTTTTATGTTAAGGCAAAGTACAATTTCTAATCTTTTTCAGTGCTGCAAAGAAGGGATTTTAGTATCAGGGCACAGAATAATGGTACATCAAAACTATACATGAAGTATGCAACACTACATAGTTAGTGGAGCTACATGCCAAAGCACTTTATCCACAAGCCTACATGTTCATAGTTTTGCACGTACTTGGGAGTTTGACTAAACACGTGCAGAGCCCAGTCCATAAGAACATAAGAAATAGGAGCAGGAGTAGGCCATCTAGCCCCTCGAGCCTGCCCCACCATTCAATAAGATCATGGCTGATCTGTCGTGGCTCAGTTCCACATTCCCGCCCTCTCCCTCTCAGTCCAGCGCCAATGAAATACAGGAGATTATTTTTCTCCCATCAAGCGAGACAAGGATGCTTCTATACGGACCTAAAACTTGCCTACTTTCCAAAGGCCTATAAAATAGACAAATGCCAGCTAAAGTTGACCTTAATATCAATATAGAGAAAAAAAAACAAAGAACTCCATTAAGGTAGGAATACTGAGCTGGATGAAGTAATCTGGATAGTGCAAGTAATATATTGGTGTTTATAGACAAGGATGGAAAGATCAGACCAGGATTCATCACTCTCTCCAACACCTGGCAGTCAAGGCCACTAAACTAAACATTTTCTCCTTTGTGGCTGAAACATGGGAAGATCACCAAAACGATGCTGATGAAAACCCAATCCTTCAACAGATGCCTCAGAAGGGTCCTTAGGATACACTGGCCAAATACTACCAATAATATTACGTATGGGAAGAGAGAAAACAAGACCCAATAGACCTCCAAATCAAAGAGGTGGAAGTGGAATTGTAAGGCCATACTCAAAGCAGCCATGGAATATAACAAAATTCTCCCATGGAACCCACAAGCCAGACCAAGAAACACCTGGAGGCATGATAGAAAACAAAAGACAAGAGCCAAAGGCTATACATGGTAACAACTGAAGAGCTTAGCCCAAGACAGGATTAGATGGAGAGAACGTGCCCACGGCCTACGCTCCATTAAAGGAGAGAAATGGCTAAGAATAAAGATTCTGATTTGGTAGTTTGGAATGAGGCTCCAACAACCCAATGTCCAAACATGGCTCAGACTACAAGTCTTTTGAGTTTTACTGCACTCCATATAGATTTAGCCAATTGATTATGATTTACAATTCCAATATGGAGGGTTTTACATTACAAGTGAGCTGTTGGCTATTTTGCCATTTGCTTTTCATCTCTCCCCATGTCTTGCAGCCACCAACACAATAGGTGGTATGTCACAGTGCTGGCTATCCTCCAGTACCTAACCGAAGCCAGTTATGGGGCTGAGATGGTATTGATTGTACATTAACACAGATTCCATTTGTTGCTGGCCAAGCATTTTGAACAATGCAGGTCTGCAAATCTAGCAAACTGAAGTTAAATTATAATCCCAGAACTTGTTTACATGTAATTCAATACACATTAATTTGTGCATTTGCTGGTCTTGAACTCCTACTCAATACAGTGTCACCAAGGCCAACAGAAGTAAATAACTAAGACATTTGAAAGCAACAAAGCTTCATATAACACATCACTAATACACAAAAATGTACTGTTAAAAAAAATCACCTCCATCATTATGCAACTTGCTTCAGTTAGTTTCACTCACTTTTGGGTTAGAAATTGTGGCTTGAAGCTTCAGACTGAACATACATTTCAAACTGGGTCTGTGCTGAGAATATTATAATGTTAGAAGAGTTACCCTGCTTACAGGTGGAAATTAATGCTGCATTGGGAAATCTGATGCACTTTCAGATTACTAAAGAGGTTTCATCTACTTTGTCACATCTAGAATTCTGGCTCCGTTACAATCTGCTCAATTTTATTCTAGTTAATACTCAGGAGTAAAGCACCCTGAACTTTCCTAAAGTCCACTGACAGAAAATGACTGCGATTGAAAGTGATCTTGGTTCCTCTTGGGACAGAGAAGAGGAAGATAGGAGAGAACAAGGCTGATGATGGCGCACACATTAGAATACAAATTAGTAACTAAAGATGACCGTTTTGCACTATAAAAACTCTACACAAATCTAAAAATCTTTAACAAGCAAAATCTGCAGTATGACATTGCAGGATTGTGCAAGATAGAATTAACGATGGGTTTCCCCATTCCTGACAGGGGAAGTCTTGAGATTGATACATCTATTTTAGTGACTAAAGGCTGAGATGGAGATGGAGATGGAGATAGTGATAATTTACACAAGACCTTGTTTCCTAAATTGTGCTTTAAAATCTTTCTCCAACTGCTTTGTTGCATGGGCCTGAAGCTATGAAAAGGACTCAACTCACTGCTGAGTACACTCACCAAAGTGGAGGCTATGTCCTCAAGTCCATTCTCCAGGGCTAGCCACAGTGGTGCATTTCCCTTCTCATCTGGCACCGTCATATCTGCACCACGGGTACAAAGGGCATCAACCACTAGTGGAAGCTGGTTCTTGATGGCCAGCTGCAGAGCTGTCTCACTGTCACAGGTCCTGTCACAGATAAAAAAAGAAACATCAAACCACTGAAAGAGGAAAGGAAAAGAATGAATTAACGAGATAGCAATTAACCTGAAGATGGCCAAATGGAAATGCATTTAAGGGTGAAAAATATCCAAGGATATCAGAATAAGAATGAAAAATTCACAGTACTAGCCTTTTAGCTTGTGCAAAATCACATTTAAAAAGGATCTTTGCAACTTACATACACTGAATGTATCTCACTTACCGAACATTGATATCAGCCTGGTGCTCGAGGAGAAAGAGGGCACTCTTACTGTCCTGCCTCTGGATTGCCATGTGTAGTAGAGTCTGACCGCCAGACATGCAGTCATTAATGGCAGCCCCTGAACCCAGCAGCTGTGCTGCGATTGTGTGCATGCCTGTAGGAAGAGTGTAATCAGTGCCGAGGTTAACCTTTCCCCACTTCAGGGCACGTTGCAGAGCGAGAAAAAAACCATGACATTTAAAATTTAACCTTCTGATTTCTTACTATACTTCTCCAAATACCCTGTGAATTGACTGATACAGATGAAAAGCATGGCACATGTTAATAAGGACAGAGGTAGCATGTTTCTTCATAAAGTAACCCCAGATTTATCAAGTTTTTTTCATGACATTAGCCTCTCTCTCTCTACAGCAGCTTTACCCCAGCATATAAAAACACCCATTTCAGAATATCACGACAGCAAACAAAAACGTGTTCACAGTTACCTGTCCACAGAGCCAGCCCAAGGACTGTCTGATCGCTTGAATCTTTGAGGCTGAAGTCAGGAATGATTTGCAGGTTACTAGCAGCATGAAGTGCGTTGGCTGAGTTGATTTAAAAAAAAGGACATAATTACTTTCCTTCATCTCAGTTTTCCAGAGCAAGAAGTCACGTTCAATTATGATTATTACAAATGATTAGATACAAAGCACAGCACAGGAACTGTCTGCCAGACCTTGGAGTATACAGAGACCTCCCACTTCAATAGCGTTACACAATAATTTTCCAGAGGCATTCTCTGGAATACATAGATAATGGTAATGTTTTGGAACCAAAAGTCCAAATTAATTTTGAATTATTAATTTGTTTTTCTATGGTAAGTTCATAATATTTCAATGAACTACAGAAAAAAAGTCAGCGATGACTTGATTTAAATGATCAATTCTAATGTATCAAAGCGCTAATACTTCACAAAAGTTAAAAACATTTAATCAGTCGTCAAGTCACTTGTAAAGCTTTTGCTAAATTCCATGGGGAGGGAAGATGGAGGAGAAGGAATCTGGACTTCAAGTTTTGTCCCACAATCTGTTCAAGCCATGTTAATTTGACTCCATACAAATTACAATTCATTAATGTGCAATAGCGCTCAGAGGGAGGAGTAAACACTCACCTTTCTGCTCCAGTATCACAGTCACCACATCTGGATGATTGTATGCTATTGCCATGTGAAGTGGTGTCTGCAAGTACAGACCCTCCGAGGAGTCTTGCGACACACCTGCACCAACAGAAAGCTGTCGTTTGGTTTGGATGTTGGGGTTTGCTCCATGCTGCAGTAGTTCTACAGTGAGATTTGCCAGGCCACGACGGCAGGCTGTGTGAAGTGGAGTTTCACCCTAAATAGAACAGAGAGAAGAACACTGCGGTCAGATTTACCACGGATGCAACAAGACTTTCCTCTGGCAAAGCAGCGTTAGAGCATCTTTGTGCTACGCAGAACTCAATGTGTGATAAACAACGTTTGGGCCTTTTAACCTAAGAAATGCAGCAATGCGACAGTTTAATTTTTGGTATACAAAAGATTTCTACAAACTGCTAGTGTCAACCCATCCCCTCACAGGCAAGTTCTATTTGTGCCGAAAAGATACAGAAATTTCATGGGCTGATTACATCACAGGAGTCAGCCAGTTTATATCTTTAGGAAATGGTTATCCAATTAGGCCTGATCCTGGGCAGGCTCCCCAAACTCCTCCCAACTCTTCCTGATCAAGTATATATCTAGTTTCCTTTTGAAGAACACTATGAATCCTACAAAAAGTATATGCTTTTACATCATTTTCAAGCAGCACATTCCAAATCAAAATTATATTAAAAATCTCAATGGTCTCCTAGTTAGAACAAAGAACAACAGCACAGAAACAGGCCCTTTGGCTCAATAGTTGCATTAAATCTGTGCACTCTGGTTAATGATGCATCTGTCACCAGAAATAATTTTACTCATCTACTTCACAAAAAGCCCGTCAAATTGTGACTATTTCTTGAAATCTACCCCCTTATTTTTCTCTGCTTGGAGGAAAACAGTCTTGGCTTCTCTCATCTTCACATCACTGATACTGTTCTAGTAAACATCCTTTGCAGAAGCAGACAATATTGCATTGACACAGTAGGGAATGGCATATTGTTGGAAGGGTTGCTCTGTAAATAATTGCAGCTGCTGGAAAATTCAAGCTACAAACCGTGAATCAGTTAAAACTGGAGAGATGGGCTGGGGCCTAAAGAATAGCCAAACAATGGGGTCAATGTCAAAACAATTAAAGATAGAAAGTATGCAATACATAAAAACAATTCTACACATCTGGACAGGCTGACATTCTTTTCCTCAATTTGACTTTTACTTACTAAAGCAAGCTATAGGCCCAGAGTTGCAGTTGTGTGTCCATGGCCAGGATTCAAGTCCAACTCTTCCAATCCAATCCACACATTCAATGTAATTGATAAAAAAAAATCAGGGACAAAACCTTCAATTAGGGCAGAAGGGAAATTGGCCAAAGTCAATTTCAGATTGGCCAAAATCACAAACCAAATCATAAGAGTTCCTACAGTACAGGAGGCAGCCATTGGGCTCATCAAGTCAGCAACAACTCAAAGCATCTTACCCTAGTCCCTGCTCTAACCCTGTACATATACCGTGGCTAAGCCCCCTAACCTACACATCTTTTGGACATTAAGGGACAATTTAGCATGACCAATCCACCTAACTTGCACATCTTTGGAGTGTGGGAGGAAACCAGAGCACTGGGAGGAAACACACGCAGATATGGAGAACATGCAGACTCCACACTGTCACCCAATGCCAGAATTGAACCCAGGTCCTTGGAGCTGAGGGACATCAGTGCTAACCACTGTACTGCCCAATCTTAGGCCTCTTCTGTCTGACTACTTCAACACGCTATGTAGTCTATTTACTCGTTAACCAAGGGAAATGTTCTTGTACAGGTGAACACCTGTGTTGAAGCTACTGAACCGGTTCCATATTTTGCTGCAGTCACTCGGTCTCGATGCCCTGGAGCGGAATTCAACTCAAATTAAATGCAGTTCGATATACAAAGGGAAGTTGCAATCCATCAACGTGTTACAAGGCTTTCTTATAAATCAAAACAGCATTTCCTTGGGCATTTAACTTGGAAAACTCACCAGGTGATTGGTATGATTAACCATGGCCCCATGAGCAACCAGGAAAAGTGCAGCAGCTTCATTTTCAGTCTCTGATGCTCTTTGCATCAAACAATTGCCTAATACAGAAGAGAGAGTGAAATGCAATTCACTATATTAGAAACCTGAGAGTATAATGGGCTGGGATTAATGAATTGATCTTCTCATAGATTACTATTTTATGCCATGTAAATAAATAACACCTTAAATTTACATTCACTAGTACGCTTCAGGGTAAATCACCAGAGGAGATTAACAAAGTCAAGATCAAGTTTAGTGTTCAGGTGAGGGAATATCAGATCGTGAGGGAAGAAAATTCAATTAAAAGCCTTATATTCTCTTATAACCCAAATAAAGCAAAATCTAGTTAAATAGCAAACTCAATCGACAAGTTGGGAAGCAGTTATTTTCAGGATAGGAATTCATCTGCATCACAGGCTGGGTAGTTAGAGCGTATAATTGCAGCATTACATGTTAACTCGGGCAGGAAGCATTATACACATGACCAGAGTTTAGAGTGGAGAAATTGATAGGAAGTGCACGCTGAAGAGTTTTAGATGGATTAAGGACATAATACATTGCATATAATACAGTATATTGGATATGCACCTCAAGTCCAACAAGATGCAGGGTTACAAGTTGAGTAGTGGACAATGGGATTAGGCTGGGTGGCTGGCTTTGGGCTCACACAGGCAAAGTGTTCTGCATTATGTCTGAAAATGACGAATATTCGTAATGTGGGGAGGGGGTAGAGGGGAGAGCCAGTATGGACACAATGAGCCAAACAGCCAGTGTTGTAACAATTCCGTTCTATAATTTTTCTTCCGAACATGACTAGAAATAAGTTGCCTGTTACCTGTGTCCCAAACAAATTGTGAAAAAAGTCACCTTTTCATCTTTAAAAAGATTAAAAGCTCTAAAACAACTGAACAAAGATAGGTTCCAGGAAAGCTGTGTGTGAGCTGCTCAGAGATGATAAAGAGTTGGATGCTTTCTGCAGAAGTGGCCAAACCACGAACTGGGGAGTTACTGGTTAGTCAGCTGAAAAACTCTGAAAAGCTTACGCCATCAGACATGATGCAAGGGAAAGGATTCTTAGAAGACTGCATCACTAATAACCACACCCATGAAACTCAAGGGGGTTGTTGGATAGAACTCCTGACCTACCCTGCATGAACAACAAGGACAGCACACCGTGTAACTGTATAGCTGTCATGCAATGCACGCTGAAGGGAGATTTTTGAAGTTGTGTAACTCAGCCTTGTTGTAACAAGTATTTAAAATGACATTTACCCTTTTCTTTGCAGTACCGTTTTTTTTGCACTGGCTCTGATTTGAGCAAAGTGAAAGCTTGAGTGAAGAGTGTTCATTTCTTCTTAGGGTTAAGGATCTCACAAAGGGCTTTTAACACTCTCAAATCACCAGTTATACAGGCACACTTCTATCATGAGGAAACTTAAAGCACCCAGAAAAGAGGGAAATACGAAACCGAAAGAAAAACAGCAAACCAGATGTTCTCCTCTAGCTGTGAACAATCAAGATCACGACTGACCCCAAAAGGGCATCAGCAATTTCTTTCACATCAGGCAGCAAGACAAGGTGATACTCAACATGGTGCTTTGTCACAGATGCCATGTTTAGATGGGACAGCAGACAGTTTGCTTGCTTAGGTGGGCTGAAAACATCCTTTTAAGTATGATACGATTTCTACAGTGCCCTGGCTTCAATTCACACCAAATTAGATTAAATGAGTCACTTGCACTGCTGTTTGTTGGGGCTTGCTGTGCTTAAATTGGCTACCACATTTCCAAAGCACTTTAAAACGTCCTAAAGATTTGAAAGGTGCTGTGTGTGTAAACTCATTTCCCCCCACCCCCACTATAAGTTTCTTATTTTCAATGTATTTCTTCATATGGGACCATTTTGAATGATCTAAAAATCACTTATGTACAATAAGCAACGTGACAATGCAAGGGCTAGACTGTTCACACCCCCCCTCACGTCCAAAATAAATTAGAACTCCCACTACATCAACACATGAACACTCGTGAACATAACAAGTACCGATAGAGAGAGAATGTTTTCTCTTGCAGGGAAGAGCATAACTAGAAGCCATGAATGTTAGACAGTTAGCAAGAAACTCAATCGGGAATTCAGAATAAGCTTAAAGTAAGTAAAGTAAAAAGTAAAGTTTATTTATTAGTCACAAGTAAGGCTTATATTAACACTGCAATCAAGTTATTGTGAAATTCCCCTAGTCGCCACACTACAGCGTCTGTTCGGGTCAACGCACCTAACCAGCACACCTTTCAGACTGTGGGAGGAAACCGTGCACGCTCTACACAGTGACCCAAGGCAGGAATTGAACTCAGGTCCTTGGTGCTGAGGCAACAGTGCTAACCAGTGTGCCACCCTTACTCAAAAGGATAGTAAGAGTGTGGAACTCACAGTTGAAGCAAATAGAATAGATATATTTAAGCAGAAGCCAGAAAGCATTTGAGGAAGAAGGAAATGAGAGATTTAGAGGAGAACTGTGATTGAAACACATACACACCAGCTGGCCAGTGACAATAATGGAGCAGAAACATACTAAGGATGGTGCAACTTGGCGATCACAATGTTTCCACAAGATTACTCCTCTTGCCTTTCTCAGTGGTAGAAGATGGAGGAGAGAGGGGTTCTATTCGAGTATTATCCGAGTTACTGCAGTGCAAGACAGTTAACCAGGCAGAGTGCAGCCATTGTATGCTGGTGGATATCAAGCTAGGGAAGAGCGGTGCCCTTCAAGAAAACTGTGGGATGGTGCTAACTTATGATTAAAGGTATACCCATTCAGGCAAGTGAGGCACGTGCACACTTGAGTGGTAGGATGTGTCACATTATGTCAGAACACAAAACAGCTCCAATCCATCATCTTGTTTTTAAAGGAAAAAAAAATCACACCTAGTTATCTAATATAAACTAATGTTACCTCTGCTTTTTCTTAGTGTGCATGGCCAGCTTGTTGCAGTACATATTACTGCAGCTAAAGAGGGAGTATTGTGATACACAAACATTCATGTGTGCTGCTAGTTTCTCACCCTTTACATCAGGAGCATCTGGATTACTACCCCGCTTAATAAGTTTTGCTGCAAAACTGTTCTCATCAAACGAAGTGCCGTTCACAACCGGATCATCATCAAATGGATTCACTGATTGATTTGGGTCCACAGTTATATCCTGGAGCGCCAACCACAAGGCTGTACTCCCTTCGTGGTCCTTCAGTTCCAAGTCACATCTAGAAAATAGTAAAGCCAAAAGACATTTAAAGACTAATGCTGAACCCCACAACGTGGCTTCAGAAAGCAACAATACAATTCTGGACTCATACTTACTGTTTACACTGCAGTAACTTGGTGAAGACATACTCATTGCCTGCTAATATAGATGTGTGTAAGGGGGTCCTGCATAAAAGATGGAATGGGGAGATGGGAGTTACAGCGCATCACAAATAACCCCACATGTAGAAATTTCATCAGAAAGTCTTGACAAATTTTTCAATAACCAATGTATCACTGTAAGAAGTCTGACAACACCAGGTTTAAGTCCAACTGATTTATTTGATAGTAAACTCAAGCTTGAGGTTTCCCTCTTCGTCAGGTGAATGAAGAGTACAACGTATCACTCTCAGAATGCTGACACAGTTGGATTGAGACATATTGTAGGGTTAAATTCAATTTACAATCCCAATTCAGACAGTAGGATGACCCAATCTCATGATGCCACTCTCCTATATTTACAACAGCCCGCCACACATGGAATACAGTTCCCCGCAATACAATTAAGGAAAGAGAGGCAGAAACTGAGAAGAGAGATACAGCACAAGTACAAAAGTACCAGTCACAGTCAGTTCCATTTTAACAAAATTGCAGGAGGAAAATGCACTTAAAAATACCACACTAGTACCAATTAGTTCTTACCGCCCTTTGCTATCCTGCATGTTGGAATTGGCAGATGCATCCAAAAGTGCTTGTGCAATACGTGCCATCCCTGCCATTGCTTCCACTGAGTGTTTTTTTAGGCTATATGATGCCACAAGGTGAAGTGGTGTCTCCTGTTCTCCGTACGTAGCTGCGTTTACACGAGCACCATTTCGAATCAAGAAGCCAGCGGAAAATTCATCACCTGGGTTAACAAAATCCCAACACTTTGGTTTAAAACTCAGATTAAAAACGCCCATATTTACCACTCACATGAAGGTGTGAGAGAATACACATACATACACCACACTTTGTAATGTTAAAGTTAAATGCGAACAGAATTTAAAAAGAAAGTGGAGGAACAAACTAGCAATATACACTATTCAAGTTGGAAAGCAGGCTTTTCACAATTATGAAGCTGTTAGAAGGTAGAAGCCAGAGCCAATTGAAGTCTGAGCAACCTGTCCTGGTCCCTTTACACTGACGCTATAGTTAAGAAAGCTCAACAACTTTCTCAGGAGACTAAGAAAATTTGGCACGTCCACTACGACTCCCATCAACTTTTACAGACATGTGATAATCTTCAAATGAAGCAGTGGCCCGATGGGAAAAACGGTCAAGTATTTAGAATAAAGTGAAGGACAGCAAACCAAGCCATTTCAAAATGCCAGACCCCTGTAAAGCTGGCTGACACTGAACAAATGACGATAACCAGCGAGGGCCAAATGCTTGGCCTTCAGGCTATTTTAATGAGACTGTCTTCACACAGCCTGGGTGAGACATTATTAACACTAGGACAACCGGCCTTTACACAGATGACTCCATATACCATGAGATAACATACGAGACATTAGATAAGGTCAGAAAGGAGGGAGTCACAGAATTTGTTCATTACAGAAGACAAGGCATAAAGGAGTCACTGAACCAAGGTCAGGGATGAGGGAGTCACAGAATTTGTTTTGTTCAATGTACCACTGCTGGTATTACTAACATCATGTAAGCTGATAAGAAAAAGTACAATTATTGAATCGATCCTTGTAGTGAGCGCAGTCTTGGATAGAATCAGCAGTTAGTGTGGACTGTTCTCTGTTTCCAAGATTCAGCCATATACTGCATGCAGTTTTGTGATAATAATAGTTTTTTTTTAAAGCAAATGTTAAGTTTAAATATTACAGGAAACAAGAAATTCTCCAGTACAACAGATGCACCACAAAGCATTCTTTCTGGTTGTATCACAACTTGGTATGGCTCCTGCTCTGTCCAAGACCGCAAAAAACTATACAGAGTCATGAACATAGTTCAGTCCATCATGCAATGGACGGGAGGCTGGCAGCCTCCCATCCATTGACTCCATCTATACTTCCCACTGCCTCGGAAAAGCAGCCAGCATAATCAAGAACCCCACGTACCCCAGACATTCTCTCTTCCACCTTCTTCAAATCAAGAGTCTGAGGACACATACCAACCGACTCAAGAACAGCTTCTTCACTGCTACCAGACTTTTGAAAGTACCTACCTCGCATTAATTTGCTTTTTCTCCACACCCTAGCTATGACTGCAACACTACATCCTGCACCCTCTCCTTTCCTTCTCTATGTACAGTATGCTTTATCTGTATAGCGTGCAAGAAACAATACTTTTCACTGTATAGTAATACATGTGACAATAATAACTCAGAGCTTCTGCTTACAGCCTGCTTTTTCTCCTCATTAGTAGTGAATTCTATTGAAACCTTTTATTTTTTCAGGAGACTGGCTTCTGGGGTGCAAGAGTTTGCGCAATGGTGTTTCTTTTGTTACACTATCAGGATTCCACCAGCAAAAACTTTCACATTCCAATTTCCTCAACATATGAGGTTTTCAATGGTCACTGTCACTCACGCCTATATAGATCAAGACAACTGGTTAGTCAACCTCCCCTTAAATGCACTATTTGCCTTAAATGCACCACAGAATAGCAAAATGCCATATTTTTCCAGCGCTTCTCTTGTAGCCTAAAGTCACTTCCTAGCGTAGCACTAAATTCTAACAGTTCGATTCCCACTCCTTACTGAAGCAATAATTGGGGAACAAGCACAATTACAGTCAGGAGATCCTGGATTATAGTCTGCAGAAGATGGAAAACAAGCTTGTTCTCTGCTCCAAATTGCTGGGAATCTCCTTGTCTGGAGACTGTGGGAAAGTCCCACAGTCAAAGAATCACAGTCATTGATTGGAGAAACTGCAGCTTGCTTCAAGTATCACTTTTTTTTTAAAAAGAATAAATTTATTAAGTTGCTCTTCAGAGCTCATTTTGATGGTGGTGCAAGGGAGGGAGTGGGCCATGGGGGGGCAGTGAAGAGGAAGGGAGAGATATGGTGGGCATTGCAACATTGAAAATTCTAAAATGTAGTGGGTATGGTGGGTCTGAACGCAAAAGAATGATGAAAGGTCATTGACCTGAGGTTTCTCTCTCCACAGGTGCTGCCTCAACAACATGTTACGTATTTGCAGCAATTTCTGTTTTTATTCCAAAGTAACGTAATGTTCTACAGGATCAAACTTCAAGTTTGTTTACAAAGGAAGAATCAACTGCAAGTCTCAGCCTTTACTAAACAGACTGTACACAGTCCCTATTCCTCTCCCCTCCACGAGATAGCAACCCATGTATGCCACACAAGTAGCCCTGATCCCTCCTGCCAAAAACAATTCCATTAGATTTTACTCAACTCTTTTGCCTCAGGATTAATAGAAATAAACTACACACACAGGTAGCCTCATACTGTCTCAACAATGCAAAAAAGTTAGGTTTTGCACCGGCTGCGAGAATTGGAGTGAACTTAGTACAGTTGGATAAATGACAGATAAACCGAACACTATTGGTCACTATCAAGCTTTTCTGTTCTCCTCATGGCACAAGGCCATCCAGATAAGTAGCCAAATCTCAAACAAGCTGTCCCCCCACCTCACTTTTAAGCAATAAAATCACCACACACTGCTGCCTCTCGTGTGCAGTTTGCATGTTCTCCCTCTGTCTGTGTAGGTTTCCTCCAGGTGTGCCAGTTTCCTCCCACAGTTTGAAAGACGTGGGGGTTAGGTTGATTGGCCAAGCTAACTCGACCCTAGTGTCAGGGGGACTAGCTAGGGTAAATGCATGGGGTTACAGGAATGGGGCCTAGGTGGAATTGTGGTCAGTGCAGACTCAATGGGCTGAATGGCCTCCTTCTGCACTGTAGGATTCTATGATACTAAGTCTGAGCCTTCCACACTACTTGCAGTTTTCACCCTTAACCATGCCCTCACCTTCAGTGAAATCTTCATTTGCTTAATCCTGTCTATACAATAACCCAAACTCATACACTCCAATTATATCTCTGGAGAAGGGATCTCACAGCAGAGGCTCGATGCTCCATCTAGCCAATGCAGAAGCTACTGCCTGACTTGGTGATTACCGTATGATAAGAATCTTGTACGTGACGCACACTGCCATTGTATGGCAGTGATAAGAACATAAGAAATAGGAGCAGGAGTAGGCCATCCAGCCCTTCGAGCCTGCCCCGCCATTCAATAAGATCATGGCTGATTTGTCGCTGCTCAGTTCCACTTTCCTGCCCTCTCCCCATAACCCTTAATCCCCTCTCCTATCAAAAACCCATCAACCCGCGTCTTAAAAATATTCAGCGAGGCAGCCTCCACCACTTCAACGGGCAGCGAATTCCAGAGATTCATCACCCTTTGAGTGAAGAAGTTCCTCCTCAACTCCGTTCTAAACCGCCCCCCTTTTATCTTGAGGCTGTGCCCCCTAGTCCTACTGTCTTTTTTGATGGAGGGAATGAAACCAAAAGAGAAAGTGCTGGAAAATCTCAGGGCTGGCAGTAGCTGTAAGGAGAGAAAAAGAGCTGATATGAGTCCAGATGACCCTTTGTACTGATGACAAAGCTGAGTCCAGCTGACAAAGGGTCACCTGAACTTGAAACATCAGCTCTTTACTTTCCTTACAATTGCTGCCAGACCTGCTGAGATTTTCCAGCATTTTCTCTTTTGGTTTCAGATTCCAGCATCTGCAGTAATTTGCCGGAATGAACATTTGTTCATTCATCTATCACCCGCTCAACTGGCACTCCATCCGCACACATTCGTTTTCACAAGTCAAAAACAGAACACACTGAAAAGTCTTGGGAAGGCAGGGCTCTTAGATGACTGAAACGTTGGCTGATCAATGCCAGGAGTGCGGACAGGGGCAGCTGAAGGTTGGGGGGGCGGGGGGGGTCATGTGATGACATTTCCCAGACTACATCCAGCCGGACTTAGGAATCCTATTTTGTAAATCTTGAGTTACTGAGAAGGGCCCAATCAATTTAATGTTAACCCAGTGTCTTTTCCCCAGAACACATTTCAAACCTTACTGTTTCAATGCACTCTGTCTGGCAAACTTTACTTCTTTACAAACAATATAATGGAGCAACTCAGCAGCAAATCAGCTCCTTAGTTACAGTTGAACACGGGAGCAGACTGTTAACATGCAGCAGGACTGCATTCACCAGTATTTATCACTGAACATTAGGAGGGGTATAGACAGGGTGGATAGTCAGAGGCTTTTTCCCCCAGGGTGGAAGTGTCAATGACAAGGGGACACAGGTTCAAGGAGAGAGGGGAAAAAGGGGGAAGGTTTTCGGGAGATGTGCGGGGTAAGTTTTTCACAAAGAGTGGTGGGTGCGTGGAACAGTCGCCAGAGGGGATGGAAATAGGCACACTGAACATTTGAGACATCTGGATGGGTACACAAATAGGGAGGGAAGAGGAGGGATATGGACCGAGTAGGGGCAGAAAGTTTTTTTTTAAAAGTTTAGTTAGGGCATTATGATCGGCACAGGCTTGGAGGGCCAAAGGGCCTTTCCTCACGCTGTACTTTTTGTTGTTTGTACTTTTAAACAGATGATGGGACCAAACAGGAAATAAAAGATTGCATGAAGTGTGTGGACACTGCAAAAGACACTATTAGATCTGCATTTGTATAGCACCTATTACCCACTCCAGACCTTCCAAAGTAGTTTAAAGCCAAGGAATTATCTTTGAATTGTAACCACTGTTGTAACATGAGAACCATAGGAGTTGGGTGGGATCATTGCTGGTGCAGGCTTGATGGGCCACATGGCCTCCTTCTGCATTTAGGGATTCTATGTTCTGTGATACTGGGGAGATTTTCCTAGTACTTCTTCAAATTCGAGCCTTGGAAGTTATATCTCCAGACAGTGTCGATGAGGCCTCAGTTTAGTATGGCATCCCAAGGGTGACACCTCCAACAGTAAACACTTGGCGCATCAGCCCAGATTAAATTCCCAATTTTCCACCACCAATATTTCTCTTTTAAAGATAACATTGATGCCAATGTTGTGCAAACTGTAACATTTCTGACCATTTTATGCTGTCTGCAGGAATTGTAATTTCCATTGAGACACTGGGGTAGGATATCCAATCTTATCCATTGAGCAAAATTGACTCAAAAATCAGGAATGGCAATTGCAGGTCATGTGGATGGGAGTGAGCAGATGCTGGTGGAAATGCCATTGCATGGGGAACAACCAAATCGCACAATCAGCAAGGGGTCTGACTGCAAGTGGCTGGGTGTCATGAGAACAATTAAAAAGGCATCAGGAATTTAAAAAGCATCATATAGAGCCACTGGCACCAAGAAGTTAGTGATGCCTCCTTGGACTGAGCTCCTGCTCTGCGTGGCTACACAGTGGTGACGGCCATCGCTGGAGCGAGCTATCTTGGATCTGGTGCTATGTAATGAGGCGGGTAGAATTAGGGACCTTGAGGTGAAGGATCCTCTTGGAGAGAGTGATCATTGTATGGTGGAGTTTCTGTTGCAGATGGAGGAGGAGAAAGTGGGTTCCCGGACACGTGTCCTTTGTTTGAATAGAGGGGAGTATGGTAGGATGAGAGAAGAATTGGCGAATGTGGACTGGGGGAGCGCGTTGGAAGGTAGGTCTGCTGAGGAGCAGTGGAGGATCTTTAAGGAGATCTTTCTTGGTGCTCAGCAGAAATTTATTCCGATGGTTAAAAAGGACAGTAGGAAGAGAGGTAATAAGCCGTGGATAACGAAGGAGGTGAAGGAAAGTGTTAAATTAAAAGCGGAGGAATTTAGAGTAGCTAAGAGCAGTGGGCGAGAAGAGGATTGGGAAAGGTTTAAATGTCAACAAAGATTGACAAAAAAGTTGATAAAGGAGGGTAGAAGAAGCTATGAAGCTGGGCTAGCGCTTAATATAAAAAAGGATAGCAAGAGTTTTTATAAATATATAAAAAGGAAGAGGCTGGCTAGGGTGAACGTTGGTCCTTTAGAGGATGAGAAAGGGGACCTAGTGGTAGGGGATGGGGATATGGCTAAGGTCTTGAATAACTTTTTTGTTTCTGTCTTCACGGAGGAGGACGTGAATAATTTGCCGGGTGTTAGCGATGGAAAGGTGGTAGGACTGGAGGGTCTTAATGACATTACTGTTACTAGAGAGGTGGTGCGCGACAGACTGGAGGGGCTGATTGTGGACAAGTCCCCAGGACCGGATGGAATGCATCCGAGGGTTCTGAAAGAAATGGCGGAGGTGATAGTGGATGCCTTGGTGGTTATTTTCCAGACGTCGCTGGATTCCGGGGAAGTGCCGGAGGATTGGAAAACGGCTAATGTTACGCCGTTGTTTAAGAAGGGTGCCAGGCAAAAGGCGGGGAATTACAGGCCGGTTAGTTTAACGTCTGTGGTAGGTAAAATGTTAGAATCCGTCATTAAGGAGGAAATTGCGAGGCATCTTGAAGGGAATTGCTTGATAGGGCAGACGCAACACGGTTTCATTAAAGGGAAGTCGTGTCTGACAAATTTACTGGAGTTCTATGAGGATGTGTCTAGGGCGGTGGATAGAGGAGAGCCGGTGGATGTGGTCTTTCTGGATTTTCAGAAGGCGTTTGATAAGGTACCTCACAAGAGGTTACTGCAGAAGGTCAGAGGACATGGAGTTGGGGGTAGGGTGTTAGCGTGGATAGAGGATTGGTTGTCAAATAGGAGGCAGAGAGTGGGGGTCAATGGGTGCTATTCGGATTGGCGGTTGGTGACTAGTGGGGTGCCCCAGGGGTCGGTGCTGGGGCCTCAGCTATTTACCATTTATATAGATGATCTGGAGGAGGGAACCGAGTGTAGGGTGTCGAAATTTGCTGATGACACCAAGATTGGGGGAAAGGCAAATTGTGCGGAGGGTGTGGAGAGTCTGCAGAAGGATCTAGATAGGCTGGGCGAATGGGCCAGGAAATGGCAAATGGAATTTAATGTTGGCAAGTGTGAGGTGGTCCACTTTGGTAGGAAGAATGGTAGGAAGGACTATTACTTACGTGGCGAAAAACTGCAGCAGGCGACGGTGCAGAGGGACCTCGGGGTCCTTGTGCATGAGTCGCAAAAACCCAGCCTGCAAGTGCAGCAGGTGGTCAGGAAGGCGAATGGGATGCTGGCCTTCATAGCGAGGGGGATTGAATATAAAAGTAGGGAGGTCTTGCTGCAGCTGTATAGGGCATTGGTGAGGCCGCAGCTGGAGTACTGTGTGCAGTTTTGGGCGCCGCACCTGCGCAAGGATATTTTGGCCCTGGAGGGAGTGCAGAGGAGGTTTACTAGGCTGATACCGGAGTTGAGGGGGTTGAGCTATGAGGAGAGGCTGAATAAACTAGGCTTGTACTCGTTAGAGTTTAGAAGAATGAGGGGAGATCTCATTGAGACGTATAAGATGATGAATGGGATGGATAGGATAGAGGTGGAAAGACTCTTCCCGCTCAAAAAAGACAGTAGGACTAGGGGGCACAGCCTCAAGATAAAGGGGGGGCGGTTCAGAACGGAGTTGAGGAGGAACTTCTTCACTCAAAGGGTGGTGAATCTCTGGAATTCTCTGCCTGTTGAAGTGGTGGAGGCTGCCTCGCTAAATATTTTTAAGAAGCGGGTTGATGGGTTTTTGATAAGAGAGGGGATTAAGGGTTATGGGGAGAGGGCGGGAAAGTGGAACTGAGCCACGACAGATCAGCCATGATCTTATTGAATGGCGGGGCAGGCTCGAAGGGCCAGATGGCCTACTCCTGCTCCTATTTCTTATGTTCTTATGTTCTTAAAGGATCAGCGTTGAGCTGGCCCCAATTCCCAGGCTAAAGGACAGCGCAAGATGTTTGTATGCGGACAGCAAATTGAATGCAAAGAGCGGGTTAAAGTTGAGGGGCCTCAGTAGAGCTGCAAACCTGGACATTAAAGGAATTTGGAGAGCAGGATGGTCAATGAGAAGCAGGATGACTGGTCACCTGAGAAATAATTCAACCCTCATTTAAACATACCTGTGGAATGGGCTGGAATGCCAGTTTAAGAACTGAGGCACTATAGCACCAACCACTGGCAAAAGAAAGCTATTACTGCAAAAATATTTAATTTCGTGATTCATAGAATTTAGAAGATAACTTTTAGCTTGGAGCAAATTTTTTTAAACGCTAGATGAAAGGATAACACGAGTTTGAGAAAGTTGAAAGGTAATAATAATTTAAAGAATTATTCATGTTTAAGGGGTTAGAAGTATGAAAACTAATCAAAAAGGTGGTCCCCTCAGCTTCATAATATAGTCAAAGAGTCTGGTAAAATTGCAGTTGTCTCCATTAGGATACAAATTATTGCTGAACAAGGACAAAGCTTTTCATCTTGTACTCAACAGGACAACACCAAGTGTAAAGCAAATAGTTAATTACACCACAAAATAAGAATGCGGATTGGTTGACAAGTGGACTCTGATTGGTAGAGGCATCATCATGGAGAATCCAATTGATAGTGACTGACAGTTAACCGCCAAGCATTGTTTCCAAATTTAAACCAGGTAGCTTAATCTCAAATCCTCAGGGCAATGCCTTCACCAATGAATCAGCAAATGGCAGTCGCTCATTTTGCTTAGCTGAAACAAGCACATGCATACATGTCCTGTCTACAATGAACAGGCACCAGTGTAATAATGTGGTTTACAATATTATTCATGCATTTTCCTCAGATCAAAGAAAGTTGAAAGCGGCTGGTAAATAAGGAGTGGCACCCAGTTCATTACCGATCTGAAATATCTGTCCGATCCACCTGCAGGATCAGCATTTTGTTTTTATTTCAGATTGCCAGCATCTGGTCAGGTGATTCCTCTGAGGAGTTTGTACATTCTCCCCGTGTCTGCACGGTGTAACATTTCCGACTATCTCATGCTGTCTGCAGGAACTGTAATTTCCATTGAGACATCGGATATTCTATCCCACTGAGCAAACTGACTCAAATCTGGAATGGCGGATTGGGTGCCCCAGTTTCCTCCCACATGCCAAAAACGTGCAGTTTGACTGGCCATGCTAAACTGACCCTTCACGTCAGGGAAATTAGCAGGGTAAATACGTGGAGTTACAGAGATAGGGCCTGGGTGGGATTGTTGTCGGTGCATGCTCCATGGAGCGAATGGCCTCCTTCTGTACTAGTCATGATGTGGGAATGCCGGCGTTGGACTGGCGTAAACACAGTAAAAAGTCTGACAACACCAGGTTTTAGTCCAACCGATTTATTTGATAATACTCAAGCTTCCGAGGGGACTGCCTCTTCGTCAGGTGAATGCCACCTGAACGTCACCTGACGAAGAGGCAGTCCCCTCGAAAGCTTGTGAGTATTATCAAATAAATCGGTTGGACTAAAACCTGGTGTTGTCAGACTTTTTACTCCTTCTGTACTACAGGGGTTCTATGGTTTGCAGTATTTTGCTTTTGCAATAGATTTGCAGTTCTTGGCTAATTTAAGAGGGTGGAGAATGAATAATTTTCAATCTCCTCAGGTAATAACCAAGATTCAATTAATTGATCCCTGGGATGCGGGGTTTTCTTGAGGTCGGCTGAATAGATAAGGACTTGTAGAAAGGTGTCATTGAGATAGAAAACTGACTATGGTCTTATTGAACATTAGAGCAGGCTAGAAGAGTCAAATGGCCTATACTCATTCCTTTTTTTTTTGAGTAGTGTAGCAATAAGCAGCCAGAAAGTTCATAAACCAAGTCAGTGAAAATAACATTGAGTTTTGTTCTCGAAATGCGCCAATGTAACAGCATTAATTGTCCATTCCTAGTTCCTCAGAGGACATTAAAAGTCAACCATAGTGGTCTATCACAATATCTGGAACGAGTAGACTGTCTTATGAGGAAGTGTTAGCCAGGCAAGGCTCATATCCACTTGAGTTAAGCACAAGATGTGACTTGAGGGAAACATACAAGATCCTGAGGGGTCTCGACAGAGTGGATGTGGACAGGATGTTTCTAGAACTAGTGGGTCACTGTTTAAAAATCCTATTTAAGGAAAGGAGTCGAGGTAAATTATCATTACTCAGGGTCCTGAGTCTTCAGAAATCTCTTCCTGAAAAGCTGGTGGAAGCAAAGTACTTAAATATTTTAAAGGCAGAGGTGGACAAGAATCTATGTTACATCATCAGACGTAGGCGGGATGGAGATTTGAGGTTACTATCAGATCAGCCATTATCTCATTAAATGGTGGAGCAGGCTAGAGGGGCTGAATGGCTCATTACTGTCACTTGTTTGCATATTAAGTTCAGAGCCTCAAGTAGGTCCAACCAAATAAGGTGAGGAGCTTAGTGAAACTAATGAATCAATTGGATTTTAACAACTGAGCAACTTCCATTATTTTTTTTCCTGGTGAAAGCTTACCTCAGGATTATATTTAATTGAGGGGATAGTGAAGACTGGGCAGGCTTTGAAATGAACTGGTGTTTACAGTTCAATATCATAGCCACTGAGTATCAGCAAAGGGGAGGTGATGGCCTAGCGGTATTATCGCTATATTACTAATCCAAAAACTCAGCTAATGTCCTGGGGACCTGGGTTCGAATCCCACCACAGTAGATGGTATAATTTGAAATCAATGAAAAAAAATCCGGAACTAAGAATCAACTGATGATCATGAAACCACTGGTTTTCCAACAAACTGGTTCACTAATGTCCTTTTGGGAAAGAAATCTGCCATCTTTACTTGGTCTGGCCTACACATGACTCCAGAGCCACAGCAATGTGGTTGATTCTCAACTGCCCTCCGAGAGCATCTAGGGGTAGGCAATAAATGCTGACCAGCCGACAACGGCCATGTCCCATAAGTGGATAGTAAAAAAATTTAAGCCATTGAGAGATATTGAATTGTGTTGTACAATTTGATTTTATCTTGTATCAAAGCGTTATGGGCAGTGCCAGACATCTTTTCTTTCTGATTTCAAACAAGACAGGTAAAGGCAGCGTACTATTAGGACATAGTAAAATAGCCACTAATTTCAGAAAACCTTCCTGTGCCGTGCCTTAAAGGGAAGTTTTTAGGGGAGGAATAAAATGTATGAAGCTCACAGAAGCTTGAGGAGCAGGATCTCATCTTTTGATTACCATCTTCTGAATGTTCATGAAGTTCAACAATGTCAGATCATAACCGATTTTTCCAACCAGCTCTCCGTAATAATTCCAAATGCAGTCTCTTGCATCTTCTCGTGACTAGTTTCTTTTGTCCCATTACCACCTACTGTTTGCTTTGCACCATCACCCCTTTTCATCATTTAATCTTATTAACCTTCCCCCCCATTACAGAATTACTGTTGGTTCTTTCTTCCCCACATTCTCTCCTCCTCTCCCCACCCACCCTCCTTCACACTTTGCTTGTCCCTGTTCTTGACTAAAACCTGTTACAGCTGTGATGAAAAGTCATAGATCTCAAACATTAACTTTGTTCCGTCCTCCACAGATATTACCCAAGCTGAATGTTTCTTTCAGACTTCCAAAGTATTTTCCTTTTGTACTTGTATCATAAGTGGGATTTCCACATTGATAGACATTAAGCAGAGGCCCATATCTTGTGTAATAGTTTAACACATGCAATACTGACAAGTCGCTGTCACACTACATTCCAGAATTGTACAGCCACAATATTGACCTTGGTTCCCTTGCCACCAGTTTACCTCGTTGGATAGCCTTGTGAAGCAAACTCCAGCCATTCTTATCCACTAGGTCAACATCAGCCTTGTTATTAACCAATGTTGTTGCAATACTCTCCAGTTGTCGAGAGAGTGCCAGATCCAAGGCCAGGTCTCCATTATCATCGGGTTCATTCAGTTTACCAGGTAACTGTAAATGTATAAAAAGCTAGTTAAATAAAAAAGCTTAAGTTGATTGGCCATGCTAAGAAATTGCCCGTTCGTGTCCAGGGATGCATAGGTTAAAGGGATTAGTGGGTATAGTATATGTAGGGATATGGGGGTAGGGCCTGGGTGGGATTGTGTTCAGTGCAGACTCGATGGGCTGAAGAGCCTCTTTCTGCACTGTAGGGTTCTATGATTCTATGATCCTATATCATTAAGTCACATCTAAAAAGGTGAGAAATTATTGATGTTACCATATGCAAGCTTCCTCATTCAGTAACTCCCTTTAAACAGAGCAATAATCTGTTTTTGAAAGGAGTTAGAGAATCAAATTATATAGATTAACATATCCAACTACAGCTGACCAGGTACCTGGCTGACCAGGTACCTCTATTTGCACTTTCTCCCAGCTGATTGGTTTTGTTGGAATTTTATAAGTTGAGTTTTAAAAAGGGCAGTTTCTGAGCAAGATGAAGAAACCCAATTCAGTACGCCAAGATATACTCCCATTATTTAGCAAAGAATATTAGAAGAACTAAGCACAAGATGCCTCAAAGTTACACGTATAAATCCTCAGGATTGACATGGTCAGGGACCCTAAAACGCGGGCCATTATATGTTGCTTCAGTTAATAGAAGGTGCTCCTACCTGGGAATCCATTGCAATGAGGTAGAGAAATACAACATCTTCTCTTTCCACTTTGATAGCTTTATGCAAAGGGTATTCAGTCTTAGATTTAATCATTTTGTACAGCAAAGGAGCAGTCATGCTGCTGAAATCATCCTTCTGCAGATCATCCTAGATAAATAAAAACAAACTGCTTTTATAAGTAGATCAGTATAGCTAATTACTCAAAAAGGGATTTTTATTTCATTGCATTTTTGACATTTCTTCCATTCAGCTTGCAACATGCAAAAGTGGCTTATATAATTTGCATTTTGACAGCACCAATTTAATTCAAGTCCCTCAGCTACCACAGTAGGAATTAAATTTACATCCCTGGATCAATAATCCAGGCGTCCGCTAACAGAACTGGAATGGCACTCCAGCTCCAGGTTACAGCTTTATTAACCCAAGAAAAAAAGGGCTAAAATAAACAACAACACCACTTCTACAGAACAACAGGTCAATTATAAACCCCACCTGTAAAATACATTGGGACCCTTTGTGATTAAGGCATGACAGAAATACACATCTTTCTTTATGCCCACATTATAAAACTCTCAAACCCTTCAAATAACCATCGCAATGGTCAGTACCAATGCTATGAAAAGGGCGGAAATAAAAATTTTGCACACTGCAGTTAGAGTTACTCAAAAGCTAGCTGTACAATCAATTTGAATGTGAGTCTACAAAATCTTTCAGATGGCAAAAAAGAATGCATGTTTTACTAAGCACAAGACCACCAGATGTTGCTATACAAGAGTACTAAAATACAATGATACTTGTTTTTGGGAGTATAAAAGAAACCACAAATATTTGTTTCCTCCCCTTAACACCTTGGAGCACGTTTTACACCTGCCCGAATTGCTAATCCTCACTGCAGCAAAACAACAAGAATAAATGACCCAATAATTTATATCTGGTAATGTTGATTGAGGGACCAATATTAGCCAGGAGAACAGGAGCATCTTCAAATAGCATACACATCCAATTGAGGAGCTGGAGGGGATCTCAATTCTACATCTCATCCAAGGATTTTTTCTTAAGGGGTGTGGAAACCAAAGTTGTGGCAGAGATCAACTAACAGCAGACTGGAGATTAAACCTCACACCTCTTGGGACTATATAGCTCACTTACTCATCACACTAACCAGCAAAGAAAGAGCACATTCACATTTCTAATTATAACCATGGAATTTGCTGCACATCTTGGAGTCTAATTTTCAATTCTGGGCGAAGAACGATGCTTCACCTCAACAGCAAGAAAAAATGTCCTTAGTTTATTATACTCAATGAAAAATTGTAAAATCCTATTTCGAAGTTTTGGATGTTTTTTTTGTCGGCAGAACAATTAGGAGGAAAAGTACATTGCAGTTTGACGCTCTCGGCAACGAGCGCTCTAGTCACAGTACAAGGTCTTTCCCAATCAAGTCATTTGTAACACCGGAGTTTCCCTAGTTAAATGCATCAGCTGTTAAGCAAGGTTTTCCAAACTAGCCCCTCAATACTGAAGGCTAGTGGAAATCAGGAACTCACCTG
Source organism: Carcharhinus amblyrhynchos (assembly GCF_965287045.1). Classification (NCBI taxonomy): domain Eukaryota; kingdom Metazoa; phylum Chordata; class Chondrichthyes; order Carcharhiniformes; family Carcharhinidae; genus Carcharhinus; species Carcharhinus amblyrhynchos. Next base: position 43,231,065 of record NC_137346.1, on the reverse strand, counting down.
AGACACATTGCGGTTGGAAAATCCCTACCACACTCACCCCAAAACCAGAAAATCCAGCCGAGGTCAACAGACGTTTTCACGGTCCGGCCCCCGCCCGCTACAATTCCCATGGTGGGTGGGAGGGGAAAATTCCTCCCATTGTGTATTGGGGGGGGGGGGGAAGAGTCAAAAATCAGCTTCCATCCTTGTATATTCCTCATGCAAATCCCTATAGCTAAATCAAGTAAAGCGTCTGCCCATTCACCCATTTGGGAAAAGATGCACAGCATTTCAAAGTCACCTGGTTTGTATGTTGTACTTTGCTCCAATATCAGTGTTCACTAAGTACACAGACTAGGCAGCACTGTCCAAACATAGGTTAAAGCACAGAATCCTCAACAAATACCAAAAATTTGGAAAATAACCCAGATCTGTGGTATAAAATATAGCCTGGGTTCTGATACTTGGCATCATCTTTTACTCCCTTATTAAATGCCTAGGGACGTTAAAAAGTGCTATATAAATGCAAGCAGTTGTCTTGTAACTCACCCAATGGCTAGCTATAATCTCAGAACAGTAGTTCAACAACGTAACAGCATTCAGCTCTTCTGCAGTCTGATAGAATCGAATACAGTTCCTAACGTTAACCAAAGACATCACTCCTTTCTCACACCTGCCAATGAGAAGAAAAGTACATACCTGAGTACACTATTGCAAATGATAGACCACAAACCAACATAAATACAAGAGGCAAGTGTTCAAGCGTTCTAAACACTGGTTACAGCACTTATTTCACTAACTATGTGCAACAACAGTACCCTAGTCCCCTTAATGCCAACATCTTAGTTTGGATAAAAGTTACTTTTTCTTTGCATTTGAACAAAGACACCAGTGTCAGCGTAACTCACCCATATGCAATCTGTAGTTGCCAAGGTTACCAAAGCTGACACACCCTGAATTCTTTGTAATAAGAGATGCAACAGATAAGGGGAACGAAGTGAACATCACATATACAGACTCGAGGTTTGTGTTAAGATACTGCATGTATACTCACGGCTAAACGTCAACACGTGCAGCTACAGGACAACACCCCAGTCATCTATGAACAACTAGTTACAAAACTCAGTCAGGATTAAATACTAATTACTAAGACTGGCAGGAGCTCCACGGAGGTCCGCACTAGGGCATTTCATATAAACTATTTGGACTCAGGAATTGGGAGTACTAAATATCAAAATTTACAGACACCAATTTTGGGGTATAGTTAATACTGAGGAAGTCAGTAGGTATGCAACGTAAATAATATATAATGGAATCTACAAGGGAGCAAGCTATCCTAGATCTGGTCCAGTGTAATGACAGTAAGAAGTCTCACAATGCCAGGTTAAAGTCCAACAGGTTTATTTGGTAGCACAAGCCACTAGCTTTAAGCACTGCCTCTTCATCAGGTGAGCGGGAGTTCTATTTACAAACAGGGCATACAAAGACAAACTCAAATTTACAAAGTAATGGTTGGAATGAGAGTCTTTACAGGTAATCAAGTCTTAAAGGTACAGACAATGTGATGGAGAGAGGGTTAAGCACAGGTTAAAGAGATGAGTCTTGTCTCCAGTCAGAACAGCAAGTGAGATTTTGTAAGTCCAGGCAAGTCGTGGGGGTTACAGATAGTGTGACATGAATCCAAGATCCCGGTTGAGGCCATCCTCACGTGTGTGGAACTTGGCTATCAGTCTCTGACCAGCGTAACGAGACAGGAATAATTAATGATTTACAGTTAGGGATCATCTCAGAAGGAGCCATCACACCAAGGCTGAACTTAAAACAAAGATGGAGCGTGAGAAGGTAAAATCCAATACCAGTGTCTTAAGAACATAAGAACATAAGAAATAGGAGCAGGAGTAGGCCATCTAGCCCTTCGAGCCTGCCCCGCCATTCAATAAGATCATGGCTGATCTGTCGTGGCTCAGTTCCACTTTCCCGCCCTCTCCCCATAACCCTTAATCCCCTCTCTTATCAAGAACCCATCAACCCGCTTCTTAAAAATATTTAGCGAGGCAGCCTCCACCACTTCAACGGGCAGAGAATTCCAGAGATTCACCACCCTTTGAGTGAAGAAGTTCCTCCTCAACTCCGTTCTAAACCGCCTCCCCCTTATCTTGAGGCTGTGCCCCCTAGTCCTACTGTCTTTTTTGAGCGGGAAGAGTCTCTCCACCTCTATCCTAACCATCCCATTCATCATCTTATACGTCTCAATGAGATCTCCCCTCATTCTTCTAAACTCTAACGAGTACAAGCCTAGTTTATTCAGCCTCTCCTCATAGCTCAATCCCCTCAACTCCGGTATCAGCCTAGTAAACCTCCTCTGCACTCCCTCCAGGGCCAAAATATCCTTGCACAGGTGCGGCACCCAAAACTGCACACAGTACTCCAGCTGCGGCCTCACCAATGCCCTATACAGCTGCAGCAAGACCTCCCTACTTTTATATTCAATCCCCCTCGCTATGAAGGCCAGCATCCCATTTGCCTTCCTGACCACCTGCAAGCTGGGTTTTTGCGACTCATGCACAAGGACCCCGAGGTCCCTCTGCACCGTCGCCTGCTGCAGTTTTTCGCCACGTAAGTAATAGTCCTTCCTACCATTCTTCCTACCAAAGTGGACCACCTCACACTTATGTTTTATGCTTAAACAAAGGGGACTACAATGGGATAAGGGAGGAGTTGGCTAAGGTAGACTGGGAGCAAAAACTTCATGGTGGGACAGTTGAGGAATAGTGGAGAACTTCCAAAGTGATTTTTCACCATGCTCGGCAAAAGTATATACCAGTGAAAAGGAAGGACTATAGAAAGAGAAAATCAGCCATGGATATCTAAGGAAAGAAACGAGGCTATCAAATTGAAAGAAAATGCTTATAAAGTAGCAAAGATTAGTGAGAAATTAGAGGATTGGGAAATCTTTAAAGGCCAACAGAAAACGACAAAAAAGATAGATAGATGAAAGTAAACTAGCTCAGCATACAAAAATAAGTAGCAAAAAAGTTTCTTCAAATATATAAAAACAAACAAAAGAGTTGCTAAGGTAAACATTGGCCCTTGAGAATGAGAAGTAGGATTTAACATCAGGTAGAGGAAATGGCCAAGGCATTGAACAGATGTTTTGTGTTGGTCTTCACAGTGGAAGACAGAATTAATATGCCAAAAATTGATGGCAAGGTGGTTATGGCAGGGGAGGACCTAGAAATGATTACTAAAGAAGCCGTGTTAAGTAAGCTAATGGGGTTAAACATAGACAAGTCTCCTCCTGACCCTGATGGAACACATCCTAGGGTACTAAAAAGAGAAAGCAGGGAAAATAGCAAATGCATTAGTGGTAATTTACCAAAGTTTGCTGGACTCGGTTCCCACAGATTGGAAAACAGCAAACGGGACACCACTGTTTTAAAAAAAAAGAGGTATAGACAAAAGGCAGGCAACTTTAGGCTGGTTGGCTTAACTTCCGTAGTGGGGAAAATGCTTGAATCAAGGAAGAAATAGCAAGACACCTGGATAGAAATTGTCCCACTAGGAAGACACAGCATGGGTTCATGAAAGGAACGTCACGTTCAACTAATTTACTAGAATTCTTTGAGGATATTACAAGGACGATGGATAATGGGGAATCAGTGGATGTGGTGTATCTGGATTTGCAGAAGGCATTCAACAAGGTACTGCACTAAAGGTTGCTGCATAAAGGTGCACAGCATTACGGGTAATGTACTAGCACGGACAGAGGATTAGTTAACAAATAGAAAGCAAAAAGTTGGGGCAAATGGGTGTTTTTCTGGTTGGCTATTATTGACTAGTGGTATGCCTCAGGGATCATTGTTGGACTGCAAATGTTTACAATTTACATAGATGATTTGGAGTTGGGGACCAATTGTCGTGTGTCAAAGTTCACAGATGACACTAGGATGAGTAGTACAGTAAAGTGTACCTAAGAGAAAGTCACAAAGAATGGCTAAGTATCTGGTTGGAGTACAATTTTGGATAAATGTGAGGTTATCCATTTTGGTAGGAATAACAGTAAAATGGACCATTATTATTGAAATGGTAAAAAATTGCAGCATGCTGCTGTACAGAGGGATTTGGGTGTCTTCGTGCATGAATCACGAAAAGTTGGTTTGCAGGTAATTAAGGCAGCAAATGGAATTTTGTCCTTCATTGCTAAAGGGATGGAGTTTAAAAACTGCGAGGTTATGTAGCAGCTGTATAAGACGCTGGTGGAGTCACATCTGGAGTACTGTGTACGGTTTTGGTCTCCTTACTTGAGAAAGGATATACTGGCAGTGAAGGGGGTGCACAGGAGATTCACTAGGTTGATTCCAGAGTTGAGAGGGTTAGCTTATGAGGAGAGACTAAGTAGACTGGGACTACATTCATTGGAAATCAAAAGTATGGGGGGGGGGGGGGAAGGAGTCTTCTTGAAACACAAAATTATGAAGGGAACAGATAAAGTTTATTTATTTAAAGTTTAGTGTCACAAATAGGCTTACGTTAGCACTGCAATGAAGTCGCTGTGAAAATCCCCAGTCGCCACACCCGGCGCCTGTTTGGGTAGACAGAATTTAACATGGCCAATGCACCTAACCAGCATGTCTTTTGGACTGTAGGAGGAGACAGGATCATCCAGAGGAAACCCACGCAGTCATGGGAAGAACGTGCAGACTCCACACAGACAGTGACCCGAGCTGAAAGCAGAACCCGGGTCCCTGGCACTATGAAAAAGTAGTGCTAACCACAGTGCTGCCTGAGATAGAACCAGGGAGGTTGTTCCTACTGGAGGTTGAAACTAGAACAAGGGGGCATAGCCTCAAAATAAGGGGCAGCAGATTTAGGAGTGCAGGAGGAATTTCTTCACCCAAAGGGTTGTGAATCTGTGGAATTCCCTGCCTAGTGAAGCAGTTGAGGCTACCTCGTTGAATGTTTGTAAGGAAGGATAGGTAGATACTGTTCAGAGAACAGTAAAGAAATTAAGGGTTATGAGGAGCAGGTAGGTGAACGGACCCAAGTCCACAAACAGGAATCAGCCATGGTCTTACTGAATGGCGGAGTAGGCGCAAGAGGCCAAATGACCTACTCCTGCTCATAGTTCTGATGTGTTCTTATGTTCTTAAGTCTTTGCGTGCTCTGGACCTTCAGACTGAAAACTTTACTGCATGTAGTACAGGGCCTTATGGCACAGTTGTAGCACCCTTACTGCTGTACCAGGAGCTCCAGGTTGGAATCTCATGCCACAGAAGCAATGAGGTTCAAACAAAAGTTTTTCACTGGACTCTAGTTTGTGCTTGTAAGACGTTGATGGTGTCATATTCGAGTTCGACAGTATGCCTTTCACAGGCATTTGGCAGAAGACTTCCTGTTGCTCTCATGGAATGATTAAGCCATTATGGAGACAAGTTTAAACAAGTCAAAGCAGATTCCCAAGCCTACAGAACTGAGGTATGGCTCAATATCAGACCACAATCGAATCAGAATTAATAAGCATAACTACTTCATCACCAAGCATCAAGGAAGCTAAGAAGCATTGTACATCACTTGATTTTTCTTCATGACCCCCACGTATAGGGAATGGAAGCCCTTAGGAGTGCGAGCACAGGATCAGGATTTGAATAGGAGCCCATTTATGAAGCAAGTCTTTCAAATGAGGGAGCAAGTAAATACACTGAACAAGGGAAACCTTTACAGGGAGGAAGCTGATAATTTGGAATAAATACAAAAAAAAGTCATTGAGCTTAGTAAAAAGTCATTGAGCTTGAACCCTCTAAATGGATTAAAAAATCTGAGAAAGAGAAATAATGCTGTCAACAGATCCTCCAGTTTATGAAGGGGAAATATTCAAGAATGTTCAAAACTACATTAGGTAGAGCAATTTTTTTATTCATTCGTGGGACGGGGTGTTGCTGGCTGGTCACCATTTATTGCCTATCCTTAGTTGCCCCCCGAGAAGATGGCAATGAGCTGCCTTCTTGTATCATTGCAATCCACTTGTCTGTGACCCACAATGCTGTTAGGGAGGGAATTCCAGCATTTTGACCCAGCAATTGCGAAGGAGCAGTGATATATTTCCAAGTCAGGATAGTGAGTGGCTTGGCAGGGAACTCGCAGGTGGTGGTGTTTCTATGTACCTGCTGCCCTTGTTCTTCTAGATGGAAGTAGTCATGGGTTTAAAGGTGCTGCCTAAGGATCCTTGGGGAATTCAAGATACACACATGGAAGAGCACAGAGGCATAAATAAAACAGTAAGGAAAAAAAGACAGTCACAGGTGAGGGACAAGTTACAGATACAAATCAGCTTGAAGCTGTTCACAGTACGCACTCCAAGTCTCTCCATAATTTCAACGTGAGCAAGAAGAATTGAAAGGACTGCCTTTTTGCAGTATTTAACAGATGGAAGGGGCTTCCAAATACAGCCTATGAATCATTAAACAAACTGGAGGAGAATCAGTGATGGAAATCTGGAACAAACTCCAAACAGTGTCAAACTAGAGAGATGTGCGTTGGACGTGGGTATCAAGGGACAGATCAATCAAGGAATTGAACAGTGGGACAGACTAAAGGAGTAGAATGGCCTACAGTCAAGTAAAGGTAAAAATCACCACTGTCCCAGATGACTGCAGGCCACTCTCCCCTTGAGGAGAACTGACTGGTAATGATTTAACCTGAGGATCACCACACCTTAGACAAGGGGCAGGGTTGAGGCGACAGAGCCTTCACAAATAACCAATGCTTTGTCAATGCTCTGCATCACAATCCAGCCATCCAGCTAATTGACTCAGACAACAACCTTTCCGGATGGAAGAAAAATGGGCTGAATGGCCTTCCTCATCCATAATTAAGATGGTGACGCAAAACAGCAGTCAATTTTACATTATCGTGTGACCTTATTCAGGTTAGAATCCAAATTTATTTTTCCCAGGTCTTTACTCCTTCTGTTCTCACCAACCACCTTCAAACAACCATTCTGTCGTCTTAAATTTACGTTTGAAACAAATTTCCAATGAACAAATGGAGCATTGAAACCAACTGAAAATCCCAAATACAGCTCAAGTCAGAATCATTCAAAATTACTACAACTATGGAGTTCATCCATAGACAGTCATCAAGTTGGCACTAGTTAAGACTCTTTGGAAAGAACCCGAAGGTCAATTATCTACCTTTCTCGGAGGAGATACAGTTGAAATCGATTAGCTAGCTTCATTAGGTTGGTGAGGAATACATCATCTTCTTTAAGCTCAAGTTCATCCGTGTAAACCCATCGGAGCATTGCCATGGTTACTTCTGGCTCAGCATCTGGCACAAAAAACAAAAGAATCAACTAACAATGAGAAAACATAGTACGGTTGGGGGCTGCTAACATACTCCACCTTCAGCCTACTCTTTTCAATCAATAAGATCACTGAAATTTATCAGCACTGCTTTCCTGTTCTCTCAATCTCCTTAATGCCCAAAAGGAAAACCAATCTCAATCTTGAACGTACTCATCAAATAATCACGCAGAGCCCACAGGTGTAAAAGATTCAGAGCTGACTGAACAACTTTTCACCTTAGCCCTTCATAGCTGCCCCTCTTGTTGGATGATGTCTACCTTCTTCAGACAAGGGAAGTAGCCTCCCTGTATCTATCCTGTGAAGTCTGCCAAGAATTTCATTTGTTTCAATGAGATTACCTATCATTCTACAAATCATTAATACAAATTAGGAATTTCGGACATCCAGAATTCTGGTCCTCGCTTCCCCACTAAAATGACCATTTTATTCTCGTTTTCTCTCCAGTAGCTTTATCACCCCAATCCCACAAGCCCTAAACTTGTGCGACTTATGGCACGCACTAAATATCTTAATGAAAATCAAAACACAGTTTGTTGCATCCTCAAAATAGCCAAAAGGATTTGTCAAGACACCATTTTTCCCTTCGCAAAATTACATCGATCCTTCATTTTCTAAATGACTCGTCACGTCCTCAAGGTATTCTAGCATTTTCTCTAATACTGATGTCAGGGTAACTAGTCTATAGCTCCCAGTATTCTCAGTTCCTCCTGTCTTGAACAGCAAGCTTACATTTTTTCCTCAAGAGAATTTAGGAAAAATCAAAGCCATGCATCCACGACTTCTGTAGTCACTTAAGGTATTGGGCAACACGTCCCTTTAATCTCACCTATACTTTCTGCTAAAACTGCTGGATGCAGCTGCAAGAAGATAATGTTTTAAAGAGCAACTATTATTTTGATATTTAAGTCTGAGAGGAGAGAAACCTAACTGCACTACTCTCCTGTCTTTACCCACGCTAGTGGGGTTATGCAAAACCAATGACACCAGAAATTCAGAAATGGTTGATAAGGCATTGGCAGATTGCATCAGAACTTCAAACGACAGATGCACACCTGACATACTCTCCAGCCCTCAACCCAAAAACTTACTCCTCACTACAGCCGCACCTTGATAATCCAGCACATTTAACTCCACGTGTACTGGCCAACCGAACAGACCATACTCCACGTAAAAAGGCTCCTTCAGGGATACATACAATTTTCAAGTTAAAAGAATAAAAGGACAACAGGATGTGGCTCTTCCTCCACACAATACTCCAAAATCTGGGCAGCACTTAAAGAAAATTTTAGATAGCAATCTTGGACAGATGTGACACAAAAGCCTGGTCGGCTAGATTTGGAGCTCCAGTTTTTTCTCGTTTCCCGGAGAATGCATAAAATGGGGACTATATTCTTTAGAGTTTAGAAAAATGAGAAGTGATCTCATTAGAATTCTCAGAAGATTTGACACAGGAGATGCCAAGAGGCTGTTTCTCCAATCTAAAGAGTTTAGAACTTGGGCTCATTCCAGGATAAAGTAGCAACAAGTTGTGAAATCAGTGCAATTTCCTACTCGAGGGGTGCAGGTGCACATGGAGACTGAGATGAATGGATTTGTGAGCAGTGAAGGAATCAAGGATTATGGTTGGGAAATGGAATTGGTGTAGAAGGTCAGCCAATTAGTGGATCAGGCTCAAAAAATTAGAGGTTCCAGAATTAGAGATCAAGAGTCTTGAAAGAAACTGGATAATATCAGTGATTAAGGGAGTGACAATCTCCCCACAGTTTTAGAACTGGTTATGATAATACACGAGTGGCTCAGTAACAATGTTCCAAGAGTGCCCTATCATAGAATCCCTACAGTGCTCGAGGCTGTCATTTGACCCATCACATCTGCACCGACACTCTGACAGAGTATCTTACCCAGGCCCTCTACCCATAACCCCATACATTTCCTATGGAAAATCCATCTAACTAACACATCTTGGGACACTAAGGGGCAATTTACCATGGCAATCCACCTAACCTGCACATTTTGAGTGGGGAAGGAAACATGAGCACCTGGGAGGAAAACCACACAGACACAGTTGAAACATGCAAACTCTACACAAGACAGTCACCCAAGGCTGGAATTAAACCAAGGCTCCATAGCACTGAGACAGCAGTGCTAACCACTTTGCCACTGTGTGCCACTCCACTGAAGCAAAGAATTACCAGGCAGGCTATCACCACCCTACTCTTTCAAGTTGCTAAATTCAGGCAGCAAGTCAATTTAGAATATTCAAGTTATAGTGGTTTGGATTAAATTTGGTGACAAGACTGGAGCACAAACCTGACAGGTCAAGTTCATGTGTAGAGGCAAGGTTTGCCAGGCTCCAGGTATCACTGCGTGCTGCCAACACAAACTTGTGAACATTGATGTGCTTTTCTCCAACCTTTACTTTCAAGTCACTGCAAGACAAAGAAAAAGTTTTCTTGTGGTCATGTTGAAAACCAGTTTAGAAAAAGTGTTGAGAAGCAAAGGCACCACAGACGTTACTCCTCCCGATTACAGAGCTCCACAATAAGAGAATTGCAAAGAAATCCACATTTGAAAATTGCCCATAGGAACAAGACATTGGGAATTAGAGCGAGACCAACGTCGCAATCCAAAAACAGAATGAAATCCAAGCAGTTTGGAAAGGGAGGATAAACACAGATGCTTTAGAACCTAGATGACGTTGCAAAAAAAAAAGGAAGGTTGGGGAGAGAGGGGGAGGATGAACAGAAGCAGGAAATAGATAAATTAATCCCATATTCCTGATGGGTTATTTTGGATGCTAATTTGATAAATGAAAGACACCCAGGAGGCTTCTCTCATTTTAGTCAACATGCTCAGCTCTCCAGCCAGATATAACTGGGACAAAATTAGCCCACAGCAGGGTGCCCACTACTTCAATTACCGAGGTATTAAAGCAAATGACCAAATTGGGTGTCACATCAGAGATTAAATAAAATTACTCCAGCAACGATCAGAAGGTAAAAATCCATCTTCAGTTTGTCCAGCCTCTCCCACCCCGTCACAGCACCCAACTGCATCAAGAGATTCCTCATCTGTGCAGTGACAGTGGCAAAATTAATTCAACATACTGCCCAATGGAATATCCAGCCATCTGTCCCAAATTCATCTTTCACCAGTTCAATACATGCCCACTGCCTTGACAAAATATTTGGGATTTACCTTGCCCAAACTCTTAACTGTGTGGGTAACCCATAGAAGATGGCCACAGATACCTACAATTCAAGCTGCAAAGCCTGTCTGCCTCATCTCTCCTGATAACTCAGGCCCAATATTAGCACTAGTCGTGCAGTGCTTATTTGCACTGCCTCCACTGAGAAACCAAGGGAACATTCAGACAATGACCAGAACTGGGCACAGTACTCAATTGCAGTCTAATCCTAGCACTGATCAATTTAAGTACAAATTATAAAGGTAGTGATCAGGTTCTACCAGTCAGCATTTGTGTCTTTTGCTTATTACTGCTCCATTGTAGTCAGAATCATAGAACCCTACAATGCAGAAAGAGGCCCTTCAGCCCATCGAGTCTGCACTGACTACAATCCCACCTAGGCCCTACTCCCATATCCCTACATATTATCACCCATTAATCCCTCTAACTTAAGGATCTTGGGACACTAAGGGACAATTTTAGCATGGCCAATCAACCTAACCCACAGATCTTTGGACTGTGGGAGGAAGCTGGAGTACCCGGTGGAAACCCACACAGACACGAGGAGAATGTGCCAACTCCACACAGTGTGACCCGAGCTGTGAATCGAACCCAGGTCCCTGGAGCCGTGAAGCAGCAAAGCAGCAGCGCTAACCACTGTGCTACCGTGCCGCCCAGGCGCAGAGAGTTTCTAAAAAATCCTCAGATCTTCCAACTGCCGCTGACCGTTTTTTTTTTTCCTTCCAGTATTCAGTGAAATGTGTGCCATTGGTTACATTTTCCCCCAACTCATTTCCAGTCCCCTGGTTATTCATTCATCATTGCTCTAAGCTTTCCATTCTAGACAGTTTTATACCCATGCCATCACACAATCCCTTCAATCTCACAGGATTTAGTTTGGCTAATGATTCTACTGCATGGTATTTTGACAAATACTTGCTTAAAGTCCATATACGCCCCAACCGCACCACCCTCATCAACCCTCTCCGATACTTCAAAGGACTGAATCAAGTTCGGCAAACACAATATGTATTTAGAATCCCTACAGTACAGAAGGAGGCCCATTGATCCTGCACAATCCCACCTAGGCCCTTTTCCATAAATGCACCATCCTAATCCCCCTGATACCAAGGAGCAATTTAGCTGGCTAATCCACCTAACCCATACATCTTTGGACTTGCACAAATCTGTGCCGGCTTTCGTTTATTAGATAGTATATTTCCAGAAATATTGAATGGATTCTTCCCCTCCATGCCCTTTGCTGACACAAAATAACTTGCTTTTCAATCCTTAAAATCAACCGAGCTTGATATTTTTGTATATGAAAGTAATTTATTACAACGCCTCCCCAATCTTTCCAAATCACCACTGTAGTTTCCAAATACAGTAGATAACGAAGCTGAATAATGAACCTTATCAAAAGATGTTCTCGATTGCTGTACCTCTAGTACTTCACAAATCAACCTCAAATTGAAAAGATGATAGTTCTTAACAGCAGAGACTAAAATTAATCCCGATGCATTTCCATATGAAAATGACCACTTTCAAGAATCATACTCACTGCTTGGAAGAACATAGGAGCATTTGTTAGAGAAAAATCAAGCAGTGAGAGAAAGCCATGTTTGCAAAGACTTGTCCACAACTTCACCAAGTCAGTCCCAAGAGGTGATTCACATACATTTGAGGATCTGCGTCAGTTCTGAAGTAGATTCCAGTACATGCTTCAGCTCGTGGGACAAGGTGTCAGGGGGTATACAACATTCTGCCATCACTGGTGAATTTACAAATCCAGCAGAAAACTGCCTCTACCATCAGGACAACATTTTCATTTCACAAGCTAGGGATCCCCCAATGTAAATCTGTAACCAATTATCTGATTTGATCAAAACTACCTACAGATGTAGGTAGGAGGTGCTTTTTAAAACCAACAGTCTTTAGAAACTCAGTTAATAGACCAACTGCCTTCTGATGATGCCTCAACGTGTGCAATTAATAGGGTGATGAGAAAGTCTATTGTTACTTGGACTTATTTACAAAAACTAGTGAACAAGACACTGGGTGTTTGACTGAGCAGAGTGCACATCAGGATAAAACACTAGATACTCACGTTTGCTCCAATATCTCTCTTTTTCCTGCTGTTCCCCATCACACAAATGGACATTTTATAAAATAGATTGCAATCAATTAACCTGAAATTACCTAATGATTGAGGTACTATAGTAAAATATTCCAACAAGTGTTTTGCCCCCTCACCCAAGCAATGAAACCATGATCCAAACATTCACCTGCAAAATATTTTTCACTGTACTGCCTAGGATGAATCAGTTGATCTGCCACTCATTGTATCTACCCAACTTTGCAAGTCTTAGGAGGATATATCTCATTAACGAGTAGAGTTTTTTTTAAAAAGGAAAAGGAAATCCCATTCAAACTGCTGACCCAGAGCAGCCAAGTGAAAAAGCACTCCTGTTTAGTTAGGTCAAAGCAACATTATTCAAATTTAGATATTCTAATGGCATAGCCAGTGTGTGATTTTGATGCCAGTAATTTAAGGAAAAGTGAATGCAGTTGACCTGATTTACTGGCTTTTATCAGTTCAATTGACCAGATTATATCCCATGATCCAAACTCTTATCACAGAATAGGTCAACACATTAACTTTTACAGTAAAACATTTACCTGTATTGCTCTTGCTGATAAAGCTCAGACACAATAGACAGTAGTCTGCAAACAAAGGAGTCACTGGAATTCTCCTGGTTGGATGTGGCTGCAAGCATGGTACATCGCTTCTCCGTCTCTGCCAGTTTATGCTGCATCTTCACATACTCCTGGCGGAGGAGTGCCAGATGTTTCTGCAACTTGGCCACTTCCTCTGTGAAACACAATGGCACAAGAACAGTCAGACGCACTGAACAGTTAAATTAATAGGTACTTGCACCAAGACAATCTACCAGACAACTTAACTCCTGTCATATGCTTTTAATACGAATTTCACATGGACTCCCATCATATCATTCTTTCCAAAAGATTTATTTCGTAAAAAGGGAAAAATACCCAAATTGTTGCACTGTTTGCAATAGGCTAACCAAGGAGATAGTAAATAAAACTTAATCATTTACATACAGGGAATTAAGCTCTTTTTAAACCATCAGAAATGTACTTTTGCCGCTGCTCCCACATTTCCTCCCCCCCCCATCCCTTATTGCTCCCTGGCCCACAACCATCCCTTCCCTACCCGACATTCCCACATCCTCCCCCGACTCCTATATCACCCCGAGCGTTCCCTCCCCCCTGCCCTGCATTCCTTCCCTACCCACCATCACCACTCCCACACTTTTTCTCCACTCCAACCCCCCCAGCCAGCCCCACTCCCACATTCCCTCCCTAACTGCCAGCCCCACCCCCACACATTCTCCACCCCACCCACAACCTCCCCCCCCGCCCCCCCCCAACCAACCCCACTCCAGCATCCGCCTGCTCACTGATACTCAGTTTAGGTTTTGCCAGGTCCACGCAGCTACTGACCTCCTTTCCAAAGATATGCAGGTTAGGTGGATTGGCCACGTGAAATTAACCCTTACTGTCCAAAGACAGGATTGATAAATGTGTGGGATTACAGGGATAAGGCCAGGGGGAGCTCCTGGGTGGGACACAGAATCAGTGCAGACTCGATGGGCCGAATGGCCTCTTCTGCTATTTAGAGACCATGAAAACATGGACAAAAGAGCTGAATAAGCAAGGTGAGTATAACTGCCCTTATCCAGACAACATTTGGAGTTGCATCAAAGAGCCCTAGAAAAATTGAAATCAATGGAAATCAGGGGAAACACGCCACTGCTTTCGAGTAATGCGTACGATGGCTGGACATCAACTCAGTTCCTCAGGGTAGTGTCATAAGAACTTAAGAAATAGGAGCAGGAGTAGGCCATCTAGCCCTTTGAGCCTGCCCCGCCATTCAATAAGATCATGGCTGATCTGAAGTGCATCAGTTCCACTTTCCTGCTTTCTCCCCATAACCCTTAATTCCCCTATCAGAAACTTATCTACAAGTGACTTAAATATATTTAGCGAGGTAGCCTCCACCACTTCAACAGGCAGAGAGTTCCAGAGATTCACCACCCTTTGAGTGAAGAAGTTCCTCCTCAACTCCAATCTAAACTGCACCCCCCCTCCTCCCCGACCCCCACCGTTATCTTGAGGCTGTGCCCTCTAGTCCTGCTATCTTTTCTAAGCAGGAAGAATCTCTCTACCTCTACCCTATCCATCCCCTTCATTATCTTATATGTCTCTACAAGATCCCCCCCTCATCCTTCTAAACTCCAACAAGTACAGACCCAGTCTATTCAATCTCTCTTCATAGGCTAACCCCCTCATCTCCGGTATCAGCCGAGTGAACCTCCTCTGCACTCCCTCCAAGGCCAATATATCGTTCCGCAAGTGCGGCAACCAAAACTGCACACAGTACTCCAGCTGCGGCCTCACCAGTGCCCTGTACAGTTGCAGCAAGACCTCCCTGCTTTTATATTCTATCCCCCTCGCTATAAAGGCCAACATACCATTCGCATTCTTGATCACCTGCTGCACCTGCAGACTGGGTTTTTGCAACTCGTGCACAAGGACCCCCAGGTCCCTCTGCACCGTAGCATGCTGCAGCTTTTCGCCTTTTAAATAATAATCCCTCCTACTATTACTTCTGCCAAAGTGGATAACCTCACACTTGCTAACATTATACTCCATCTGCCAGGTCCTCGGCATCTGCTTCATCAATGACCTTCCCTCCATCACAAGATCTGAAGTTTTGGGTGGCACGGTAGCACAGCGGTTAGCACTGCTGCTTCACAGCTCCAGAATCCTGGGTTCGATTCCCGGCTCGGGTCACTGTGTGGAGTTTGCACATTCTCCTCGTGTCTGCATGGGTTTCCTCCAGATGCTCCAGTTTCCTCCCACAGTCCAAAGATGTGTAGGTTAGGTTGATTGGCCATGCTAAGAAATTGTCCTTTAATGTCCAGGGATGCATAGGTTAGAGGGATTAGTGGGTAAAATATGTACAGATGTGGGGATAGGACCTGGATGGGATTGTGTTCGGTGCAGACTCAATGGGCCTCTTTCTGCACTGTAGGGTTCTATGATCTATGAAGTTGGGATGTTCATTGATGGTTACGACTTATTACAAAATGGCATGGAATGAAGTAATCTCAGAATTGTTGGGTCTCCAAATAACCAACTTACCTATTACCATTCCTCTGCCATCTCCTAATAACCCGGTATATTCTCCCTTTTCAGACAACAATAATTCCCTTTTGAATGTTGATTGAACTTGCCTCCACCACGTTCACAGGAAGTGCATTCCAGACTGTAACCAGTGAAAAAATGTTTCATATTTCTTTTGCATTTTTTTTCCCCCAGTTTATACCAGTGCCCTCTCATTTCACACACTCAACCTTTTCACGGGTAGGAACACCTCACGGCCGAATGCAGAAAGACCTGGACAACATTCAGAGCTGAGTAACATTCATGCCTTAAATTTATCCCTTCCACTACTAGCATTATTCACCATCTACAATGTTCACTGCAGCAATTCGCCAAGGTACCTCTGACCGTACTGTCCAAATCTGCAACCTCTACCAACTTGAAGACAAGGGCAAAAGATGTGCAAGATCAGCATCACCTGCAAGTTCCTGCCAAGCCACACACCACTCTTTCTTGCAACTTGTAATGACCCGAGAAGTCAACTAGAAAGGAACAAAGTTAAACCACAAGCTTGTGCTACATGTACGCTGGTCCCACCCAAGACGAGGGAGTACCAGACCCACAGAGTCTGCCTTGTCAAGGGGTCGGGATACAAGTTCCACTTGGTTAAGCAACTGCCCATCATCACAGGAACTCATTCCACAAGTCCTACTGCAAGGTCAACCAGGGGTTCCTCATTCAGGTCCTGGGGGTTATCAGAGAACCATATCACTGTTCCTTCACTGTCGTTGGGTAAAAACGACAACTCCTTTTCCAGCAGCACTGTGGGTGTACCTACACAAAAGGCATCACAGGTGTACCCATACATTTGCTTTATTTTTTTCCCCCAATTGCAACAGTTAAAGAAGTTCATCACTGCCTTCTCATGTTCAAACCCAAGAACAAATAATCACTAACCCCATCACTGTGGTTATGCTATTATCTGTGTAGGCGACTTAGCAATGACAACAGCGAATGGAATTATATACCATCATCATGCATTTAATTGCATAGAATTTAGAGCAAACCATTTGCCCAACTGACCCACGCTGTCATTTATGTTCTGCATGAACCTCCACCCATCTTGCTTTCTCACATTACCAGCATATCCTTCCAAACCTTCTCCTTGTCTGTTTATCTAGCTTCTCCTTAACTGCATCTACACTACACACTGCAACCACTCTCAGCGACAGCGAGTTCCACATTCTCACCACTGGGAAACAAAAGGATTTGCCCAAATTCCTTATTGAGTTTAGTGGTAACCCTATGGGCCCTAGCTTCAGTCTTCCCCACAAACATCTTCATATTTATCCCGTCAAATCCTTCAATTTTAAAGAGAGATCACTTTTCAATCATTTCTAGAGACAACTCCCAGCTTGTTCAAACTTTGACAGTTACGACCACTCACTTCTGTTTTTTTTTAAAAACATCTTCCTTTGTAATTTCAGGAACAAAATAGGGTGTATTATCAGACTGGACTGCTAATCCAAAGGCTTGGATCTGCACCCATATGTTCAAATTCCACCATGACAGCTAGGGAATTTAAATACAATTAAATTTCCTCTGCACCCCCTCAACATGTTTCAGGAAAAACTATGGAAACAGACCACACGTGCTTTGTCAGCCCTCATTTGACACTTGGCATGGGAAGAATCTTAGAATAGAATCATAGAATCCCTACAGTGCAGAAAGAGGCCATTTAGCCCATCGAGCCTGCACCAATAACAATCCCACACAGACCCTATCCCCATAACCCCACATATTTACCCTGCTAACCCCGATACTAAGGAACAATTTAGCACGGCCAATCAACCTAACCTACACATCTTTGGACTGTGGGAGGAAACCGGAGCACCCGGAGGAAACCCACGCAGACATAAGAACATAAGAACGCCATCCGGCCCTTCGAGCCTGCCCCGCCATTCAATAAGATCATGGCTGATCTGAAGTGGCTCAGTTCCACTTTCCCGCCCTCTCCCCATAACCCTTCATCCCCTCTCTTATCAAGAACCCATCAACCCACGTCTTAAAAATATTTAGCGAGGTAGCCTCCACCGCTTCAACGGGCAGAGAATTCCAGAGATTCACCACCCTTTGAGTGAAGAAGTTCTTCCTCAACTCCGTTCTAAACCGCCCCCCTTTTATCTTGAGGCTGTGCCCCCTAGTCCTACTGTCCTTTCTGAGCAGGAAGAGTCTCTCCACCTCTATCCTATCCATCCCATTCATCATCTTATACGTCTCAATGAGATCTCCCCTCATTCTTCTAAACTCTAACGAGTACAAGCCTAGTTTATTCAGCCTCTCCTCGTAGCTCAACACCCTCAACTCCGGCATCAGCCTAATAAACCTCCTCTGCACTCCCTCCAAGGCCAAAACGAGAACGTATAAAATCCACACAGTCAGACCCCAAGGGTGGAATTGAACCCGGGTCCCCAGCGCTGAGGCATTGCTAACCACTGTGCCATCCTCGAGAAAAGTAGAAAGAAGAAATTCCCTCAATATTGCCACTCTGTAGCTCACGCACGCCTGATTTCCCAGCAATTTTGCTCCTCTATCTCATTATTTGGAGGCCTGTAGAATAGTGTCAAACACCTTACTGTTCTCAACTCTTAAATGCATTCTGTGCTCACATCCTCAAGGGGATCTCTCTAATGTCACAATCAGTACTGCTACTCCACCTCCTTTTTTCCTTTCCTTATCTTTTCAGAACACTATCCTTGAAGCAACCAGTCCTCAAACCATTTACTGCTCCTATAACAAACTCCCCAAGGTTGAGTGCCTGTAGCTCAACAAGATGCACAACACTGTGCTCACACATGTACTCTAAACCTGCCCTGCTACTTCCTTCACCAATACTAAGACTCACATTTTGCACCTCATTCCTCGCATATAGTTTTAAATCCTCCTCAACCAGACTAGTGAATCTCTGAGGAGATCGGTTCCAGTTCTATGAAAAGATGCCCACAAACTCTTCTGACCCATTTGAAAAGATGCCTCTTGCCCCTTAAGTGGTTGCAATGCCCCAAGAAGTTGAAGTTTCCTGCACCATACTTCAAGCCACACATTGATCCTTTTCTCCTCCCATTTCTACTAGTGTGGGGCACTGGATGTAATGTAGAGTCTTCTCCACAGTTGACATTGCAGCTACCACCCCCACCCCAGCTCCTGAAAATCTGACAATAGCATTCATCACCAGCTCTCTCGCGTTTGTACATGTAGCAGAATGTCTCTACAGGTATCCTTTGTGAAAGCCTTTTAGCTGGTACCAGAGCAGGACTCACAATGATATTCACAGAAAAAGGTCAGTCACATTCCTAACAATGAAGTATAATTTTTAAAAATCTATCAAGTAAACTAGATAAAGTTTCAATTTAAAAAAATGCAAGCCTGAACTGAAGGTTGCCCAGCCAAACTGCTGTTTCTGTGTCTCATCACACCCTGCAATCCCAAATTTCCTCAGGCCTCCCCTTAACTGTGTGTAAAGATATTCCTCTGAAATTCTTTGTTTTTTTTAATAACTGCCTTGCATTTGCACTCTCTTGTTCTGGACTCCGCCACAAACAGCAGCAGTTTCTCCACATTTATCTGTTGAATGTCTTCATGACTTCAACAGAATAAAGCAGATTTTCTTTTTTGTCTTCTCTTTTCCAAAGAGAAGAGCCCTGGCCTGTTCAACTGCAATACTGGGGACATCCTTGTCAATCTTTTTCAACAGCCTCCCTGTAGTGACAGCAGACAAGTGTTCACTAACCAAGGTTCCACACAAATTTGACGTTAAACCCCACAACCCCCTTTGGTATTTCATTCATCAAGAAATTTGCTTGAATACATGGTTTGACATCACTACAGCCTCATACACAAGCTGCTTCTGGTAAACGAGTGACTCTTTATTTTTGATCGCTCAGCTGCTCCAGTTTTTAACCTTTCCAAGGAAAAGTGATCTCCTCATCCCTCGACCAAAAGGGAGCCATCTTACTTTTGTTGATGTTAAAAGTGTCATTTGACTTGCTCAATATTTCCAATATTGTCTTTATTTTATAAACTACAGTCACTGGTATACAAAGTTGGCAGGAAGAAACCTAAAGATGAGGACCTGTTTCTTTACATAACTGAACAGGGGTTAGACGCAACCATAGATTACACTGCCCAACTACCTTCCAATTTAGACCGAACACCCAAAGGTTGAATTTAAACATAACTGAAAGGACAGACACATTGGACCATTATTCCAAATAAGAAATATGACAGATGAGGGGGTTGAGGGGCAGGAGGGTGAGGAGGGGAGGGGCAGTGTGTGAGGGGGTTGGGGTGAGGGGGCAGTGTGTGTGAGGGGGTTGGGGAGGGGGGGATGGGGGGGTAGTGTGGGAGGCAGACACAGAGGGGCATGCAGTGTGGGAGGGGAGGAGGGGAAGCAGTGTGCGGGGGGGGTGGGCAGTGTGTGAGGAGGGGTGGGGGGGGCAGGGTGTGAGGGGGGGGTGGGGAGAGGAGGCAGGGTGTGTGAGGGGGGGTAGATTGGGGAGGGGAGGGAGAAGTGTGAGAGGGTGGAGGGGACAGTGTGTGTGTGGGGCAGTGTGTGAGGAGGGGTGGGGGGGGGCAGGGTGTGAGGGGGGGGTGGGGGGAGGAGGCAGGGTGTGTGAGGGGGGGTAGATTGGGGAGGTGGGGGGGGGGGGGGCAGTGTGTGAGGAGGGTGGGGAGGGGTGGGGCAGTAGGCACCGGGAGAAGGGAGGGTTGTGTTGGGTCTGGATGCGGGCAGGGGGTGGTGGGGTGCGGGTTTGAGCTCGCTCCGCTCCCGGTTCAGTGGAGCCCCAGGCCCCGACCCCGGGTCCAGCCTCAGCGCCCTCGCCCCTGCCCCGCTGACAGCTCCTACCTTCCGCCATCTTTGCTCCAGCCGCTCTCGCGAGATTTTTTCCCCCCCCCCATAGAAATGGGACCGCCCGAGCTGGGGGCGGGGCTAACTCTTAAAGCGGGGCTGTCCCGGATAAACACAACTACCTGTTTATTCTGGGTAAAATTCGCCTTCAGTCTTCTCAGATGTTGCTGGAGACATCCTTTTCGGTAAAATAGACGTCAGTGAAGTATGAGGATTTAGAGTTGAACAACTAAAAATAGTCATCCTAAGAATGACGCTGACATGGAATCCCTGCAATGCAGAAGGAGGCCATTCGGGCCATCGAGTGTCTACCGACCATAATCCCACCCAGGCCCTATCCCCATATATTTACCCTACTAGTCCCCCTAACACTAGGGTCATTTTAGCATGGCCAATCAACCTAACCTGCACATCTTTGGAGGAATCCGGAGCACCTGGAGGAGACCCATGCAGACATGGGGAGAATGTGCAAACTCCACACAGACAGTGACCCAAGGCCAGAATTGAACCCGGGTCCCTGGCGCTGTGAAGTATCAATGCTAACCACTGTGCCACCATGCATATATTACTGATGTGTCAAATGGGGCTGTTCAAAAAGAGAACATGAATCAAATATTGATCTGATTTTATTTATTATTGTCACATGTATTAACATAGAGGGAAAAGTATTGTTTCTTGCGCGCTATATGGACAAAGCATACCGCTCATAGAGAAGGAAACAAGCGAGTGATAGCTAGGGTGTAGAGAAAGACCAACTTAATACAAGACAAATCCATTCAAAAGTCTGACGGCAGCAGGGAAGAAGCTGTTCTTTAGTTGGTTGTTACATGACATCGGACTTTTGTGTCTTTTTCCTGATGGAAGAAGGTGGAAGAGTGAATGTCCGGGGTGCACGGGGTCCTTAATTATGCTGGCTGCTTTGCAGAAAGTGTAGACAGAGTCAATGGATGGAACACTGGATTGTGTGATGGACTGGGCCACATTCACAACATTTTGTGGTTCCTTGTGGTCTGGGGCAGATCAGGAGCCCATACCCAGCTGTGATACAACCAAATATTGTGCATTATTGCAGATTACAAAACCTGGAAATTCAACTATTGATGTATCCCTGACATTTATACTCTATGGCAGCTCAAAATATTAGTTCATAATGATAGACTTGTCAAATCTCATTCTGCAGAATTAGTGTTCCTTAAATGCAACTCAACTGATACAATCACTACCTGACTCAGTGTGTTTACAGTGACTGTAGTTCAGGGAGCAGGATAGTGTTTGCAAGCCTTGACTGAACTTGTTGAGAACGAACCCACACAACAAAAATGTGCTCCAAAAGTTAAATGCTCCAAAATTAAGGAGGGCAGAATTAGTATTTGCATCAGTTTATAAAGTGTGCAGAAGGTCCGAGCACTTTGCAAAGCTAATTTAAAATCATATTAGGTTTAGCACACTATACAGTGTCAAAATCAACTGTCAGTTAATTTCATCCTAGAATGAATGAATGCTACCAGTTTATTATTGAGATGAAGTTGAAATTTGCCAGCACTGACGTTCTATCTGCACAAAGTTTGTGATTGTGAATCTGATTCCTGATTTGTCTTTGATGTTCTAACCTCCATTTCCTATGGCTCCAGCCCTCTCTCTCTGGCAACAGTCTCACATTAAGCCAGTCTGCTCACATTTGACCCTAAGATGAGATTCGATGAGCTGCATAGCCTCTTCCTGCACCATAGGGTTTCAATGGTTCTATGAGCTTCCAACCTCATATTCATACCATCACTAAGGCCAACTATTTCCCACCGTGGTAACATCACCTAACTTCACTCCTGCTTCAACTGATCTACTGCTGAAACCCTCGCTCATGCCTCTGTTACTTCTAGACTTGACCATTCCATGGCTGCTCTCCCACTTGCTACCCTCCATAAACTTCCAGTCATCCAAAATTCTTATACCTGTAACTTAACCCACAGCCAGTCCTGTTCCCTTTCTTCACCAATCTACATTGGGTTCTGGTCAAACAACTTGCCTTGTGTCTGAAATTCTCATCCTTGTCTTCAAATCCCTCCAAAGCCCCTTCAATATCTGTTGTTTCCTCCAAACACACAACCCTCCAAGATACTTGTGCCCCTCTAATTCTCATGAGCGTCCGGATTTTAATTGTTCCACTATTGGCGGCTGTGTCTTCAGTTGCCCAGGTCCCAAGCTCTGGAATACTCTCTCCGCCTCTCTACTATGCCTTCCTCCTTTAAGACGCTGCTTAAGATTTACCTCGTTGATCAAAACTTGTGGCTTGATCTTTCTTTAGGTGTCATATTTTGATTTATAACACCCCTGTGAAGCACATTTTATTGTGCTAAAGGTGCTACATAAATGTAAGTTGTTGTAGTTGAATGACTGACCTGTAATCAGGCATTCAGATCTCCTGTTTTGAAGCTCAAATATTTGGGAAGTAACATAAATTCCGGTAAAGCACCGAGAACAAAGTGTACCTGATCCACGGTATAACCTGACATTTTTCAGAAGATTATAGACAATTTTGAAAATCTCCCTACTTACCAATTCTTAATCTTTGAAGCTGAAAGGTTTAGCGATTACAAGAGGGAGCTGGAGGATGCGGGATATTCTCTTTTCATTTCCTTTTACTGGCTGGATGAACAACAGCGATCATCTGTCCTGAGAGCTCTTAGTCCTTATTGCCCCTCTGTCTCAAATCAAGTCTCGCATCAAGTCTCAGAGGGTAGTAAGGGCGTGGTCTTTATTCAGAGGGTAGTAAGGGTGTGGAATGCCCTGCCTGCAGCAGTTGTGGACTCGCCAACTTTAAGGGCGTTCAAATGGTCAGTGGATAGGCATATGGATAACATTGGAATAGTTTAGGTTAGAGGGTCATTAGATTGGTTCCACTGGTCGGCGCAACATCGAGGGCCGAAGGGCCTGTACTGCGCTGTAATGTTCTATGTTCTACATGAACCATGATGTGGGTATGCCGGCGTTGGACTGGCGTAAACACAGTAAAAAGTCTGACAACACCAGGTTTTAGTCCAACCTATTTATTTGATAATATACTCACTAGCTTTCGGGGTTACCCCCTTCGTCAGGTGAATGGAGAGTTCTGGCCTCAGACAGAGCATATAAAGCACAGACAGTTTAGAGATTACTGATTAAAATGCGAATCCTTACACCTAACCTGCTGTTCAAGACCTGAGGTGGCTGATAATGTGAGTGGAAGGAGCACTGATCACAGTTTAAAGAGATGTGTATTGTCTCCAGACAGTACAGTAAGTGAGGTTTTGCAAACCCAGGCAAGTCATGGGGGTTACAGATAGTCTATCTGTAACCCCCATGACTTGCCTGGGTTTGCAAAACCTCACTTACTGTACTGTCTGGAGACAATACACATCTCTTTAAACTGTGATCAGTGCTCCTTCCACTCACATTATCAGCCACCTCAGGTCTTGAACAGCAGGTTAGGTGTAAGGATTCGCATTTTAATCAGTAATCTCTAAACTGTCTGTGCTTTATATGCTCTGTCTGAGGCCAGAACTCTCCATTCACCTGATGAAGGGGGTAACCCCGAAAGCTAGTGAGTATATTATCAAATAAATAGGTTGGACTAAAACCTGGTGTTGTCAGACTTTTTACTACATGAACCAGCCATCTTATTGGCTGAAATAAGCTAAGAGTCCAAAATTGTGCAGGTTAGGTAGCTTGGCCATACTAAATTGCCCCGTAGTGTGCAGGTTAAGTGGCTTAGCCATGGGAAAATGTGCAGGACTATGGGCAGGGAGTAGAGGGCCTGGGTAAGATGATCTGTCAGAGAGTCAGTGCAGGCTTGATGGGCTGAATGGTCACTTTGGTACTGTAGGGATTCTATGATGGATGCCTATTGAAGTATAACAATCTAAAAAAATGCTCAACATTTAATCAGTGCAAGTTATTAAGTGGTAATCGTAAGAAGATAAGAAATCGAAGCAGGAGGTGGCCACTCAGTCCTTCGAGCCTGCTCTGCCATTCACTGAGATCATAGCTAATTTTCTACATCAACACTATTTTCCCACACCGTCCCCATATCCTTTGATGTAAAAATCTCTTGATCTCAGCTTTGAACATAATGACTGAGGCTCTGAGCAGAGAATTCCAAAGATTCTCCATCCTCCGAGCGAAGAAATTCCTCTTCATCTCATACCAAAGTGGCCTGCCATTCATTCTCAGACTCTGTTCCCTGCTTCTAGATACCCCCAGCCACGGAAAACATCCTTCCTCCATCCACCCCCTCCAGCCCTGTAATAATTGTGGAAGTTTCAATGAGATCCCCTTTCATTATCCCGAATACCAGAGAATAAAGACCCTGTCTATTTTCTCTTTCCTCATAGAACAATCCCGCCATCTCACGAATTAGTTTGCTGAACCGGTGTTGCGTTCTCTCTATGGCAAGTATATCATTCCTTGGATAAGGAGACTCAAACTGTACACAGTACTCCAGCTATGATCTCACCAAGGTTCTGAATAATTGCAATGAGACACCTTTACTACTATACTCAAATAATCTTGTAAAAAAAGGCCAACATATCGATTCCCTTCTTTGTTGCTTACTGTACCTGCATGTTATAGAATCATAGAACCCTACAGTGCAGAAAGAGGCCCTTCGGCCCATCGAGTCTGCACCGAACATAATCCCACCCAGGCCCTACCCCCATATCCCTACATATTATACCCACTAATCCCTCTAACCTATGCATCCCTGGACACTAAGGGGCAATTTCATAGCACGGCCAATCAACCTAACCCGCACATCTTTAGACTGCGGGAGGAAACCGGAGCACCCGGAGAAAACCCACGCAGACACGAGGAGAACGTGCAAACCCCACACAGTCAGTGACCCAAGCCGGGAATCGAACCCAGGATCCTGGAGCTATGAAGCAGCAGTGCTAACCACTGCGCTACCGTGCTGCCCGTATCTTTCAATGATTCATGAACAAAGACACCCAAGTCCATTTGAAGTTCAACACCTTCCAGTCTCTATAAAAATTCTCTATATGAGCTTTGACAAAGGGTCATCTAGACTTAAAACATCAGCGCTTTTCTCTCCTTACAGTTGCTGCCAGACCCGCTGAGATTTTCCAGCATTTTCTCTTTTGGTTTCACTTTCCAGTGTCTCACCATTTCAGAAATCAACAGAGGAAATAGGAAATCAGAATAAGTTCTGTATTTTTAATTGGCAGATTGTTGAAAGAATCATAGAATCCTTCAGTGCAGGAGGCCATTCAGCCCATCGAGTCTGCACTGACCACAATCCCACACAAGCCCTCTCCCCATAACCCCATGCATTTACACTAGCTAGCCCCCTCTGACATCAAGGGGCTATTTAGCATGGCCAATCCACCTAATCTGCACATCTTTGGAGTGTGGGAGGAAACCGGAGCACCCGGAGGAAACCCACGCAGACACGGGGAGAATGTGCAGACCCCACACAGGCCATACCCCCTTAATCAGTTAAAGACTTGAGGAATTGGATCTGTTTCAGCCGACAAACACACAAGAGTGTTTTGTCAGAGTATGGTGAGTCTCATAAAGAAATCAGAGCAATAACAAAGAATTCAGTAGTAACAAGGAGCAGGAAAGAACGGCCTGAGAGAATTGGATATAATCAGAAACAAAACATAAGAACATAAGAACATAATAAATAGGAGCAGGAGTAGGCCAACTAGCCCTTCGAGCCTGCCCCACCATTCAATAAGATCATGGCTGATCTGTCGTGGCTCAGTTCCACATTCCCGCCCTCTCCCCATAACCCTTAATCCCCTCGCTTACCAAAAACCCATCAACCCGCGTCTTAAAAATATTTAGCGAGGCAGCCTCCGCCACTTCAACGGGCAGAGAATTCCAGAGATTCACCACCCTTTGAGTGAAGAAGTCCCTCCTCAACTCCGTTCTAAACCGCTCCCCCTTTATCTTGAGGCTGTGCCCCCTAGTCCTACTGTCCTTTCTGAGTGGGAAGAGCCTCTCCATCTCTATCCTATCCATCCCATTCATCATCTTATATGTCTCAATGAGATCTCCCCTCATTCTTCTAAACTCTAACGAGTACAAGCCTAGTTTATTCAGCCTCTCCTCATAGTTCAACCCCCTCAACTCCGGTATCAGCCTAGTAAACTCCTCTGCACTCCCTCCAAGGCCAAAACATCCTTGCGTAGGTACGGCAACCAAAACTGCACACAGTACTCCAGCTGCGGCCTCACCAATGCCCTATACAGCTGCAGCAAGACCTCCCTACTTTTATATTCAATGCATTGGGATAGATTTTGCATTGGGATAGAAATGTATGGAACATAAAAAAGGCTTAAGATGGAAGAGAAAGGTCGTAGTCTAAATTTGATTAACTTAGTGTTGAGTCCTGAGGACTGTAATGTGCCAAATGGGAAGATGAGATGCTGCTCCTCCAGTTTGCGTTGGGCTTCAGTGGAGCACTGCAGCAGGACATGTGGACATTAGAGCAAGGTGCTGAGTTAAAATGGCAAGCAACTGGAAGTTTGGGGATATGCTTGCGGACAAAGCAAAGGTGACCCGGTAATTTTCCCAGCATTGTCGATCTGTTCGAGATTCCAGCATCCGCAGCATTTTGCTTGTTTCCTTCAAGCTTGAGTCTCAAATACCCCAAGGGGCACTAAGATTTCGATTAAAATTCAGACAGGTTGATTTGAATGTAAAACTCCAAAGCTGCTATTCAAAGTCCGACGAATAGAGACTCAGTAAGGAGTCGGATGGGAATCTACAAACAAGGTGGAAGTGAGTGACGCCCCAGGGTGAGAGAGCGCAGTCAGGAGTAAAGAAGGACAGCAACAAGCAAGCAAAAGAAGCAAACTTTAACAGGGCTGAGGGTGGATCTTTCTGCACCTCTCTGAAAGCAGTCAGTCTGTGCTATCCTGATGTACCAAATGGTCAAGATGAACCAGTCATCAAACACTCTCTAAATATAATGTGGAGATGCCAGCGTTGGACTGGAGCGGGCACAGTTCAAAGTCTCACAATACCAGGTTAAAGTACGTCAGCTTTATTCAGGACCACATTCTATTCTATGGTTCCAATTCTTACTGTTCTACAATTATTTATCTCTATATTAATTATCTATAATTATTTTCTGCTGTCAGAAGACCTTGAATGGTTTAGGCAACTGATTGAAAGAATTGGACGCGAGAATATTTGGATCTGCTGTTCGCACAACGCTGGGCAATTTCCTCATTTTGAGCATGATATTACCATAGTTGTTGGGATATATATATATTGGAGGCGATTTTACTGGAATTCAGCAAAGTGTCAGTTCTGGTGAGAAAGCAGGTGTGAAACTCCCCACCACAGAGGTATCTGGGGCCTCCCACTCTCACATCATTTCTGGCATCCTCCTTCTACCCCCTTAATCACTTTGGCATCCCCATCCTCCCCTCCACCCTGATCATACCCAGCCTCCCCATCTCCTCCCACCCAGCATCTCTCCCTCTCTCCCACCACCACCTTCAATTATCCCCCTCACTGTCTGCTCCTCCCAGCACAAACAGATGAGCGCCCACCCACGAGGTGCCCTGAGGGCCTATCCCTGGCACTGACCCCGGCACAAGCGGGCACTGCCAGGGTCCACCTGTGTCGGGGGCAGTACCAGGCCAATTTCTGCCCAGGCCCCTCTCCCCCAGGGACCTACACTGGGTGTCCAGGTCCCCTACACTTTGCATCCCTGGCGGAATCCCTTGATAGGTTTGTGTCTGGGTAAACCTGTTGTAAATCTCACCGGCGTGACATCATGTCGGCAAGGTATGAAAATCTAGCGAGGGAGGATAATTTGACAAGGGAGTGTATAATTGTATTTAAATTTATTGAAATATATTAAAATCATGTTTTGGCTTATGATCTGATTATGTCAGCGTACGAGAGGTGAGGACAATTGGAAGTCATGAGCTCGCCTGTGAGATAATCTCTCGAGTGCGTTCTCCATGGTGACATCTCAACCAATTATCACCCTTTTCTTGTGCCGTATAAATTGTTGCTTCCTTTGAAATTTGGCATTCTGCCCTGATGAGCGTATGATGAAAAACTTCGACAGTACGTCCCTTTTTTCAACAATTCCCAAGTCCTGTACATTGCTGTTTGTGGGAGGGACCTTGCAGTGTGAAAATGGGCTATTTTCCCACATTACAGCATTCCACTGGTTGCGAAACTTTTTGGAACATTCTGAGGTCAGATTCACATTAATGCAATTTGTTTGTTTAGTGAACTGTACATCTGAGTTGAACCATGTCATCAGAAAGGAGTAAACACGGTAAGAAGTCTCACAACACCAGGTTAAAGTCCAGCAGGTTTATTTGGTAGCAAGTGCCACTAGCTTTCTGAGCGCTGCTAGTGGCTTTTGCTACCAAATAAACCTGTTGGACTTTAACCCGGTGTCGTGAGACTTCTCACTGTGTTTACCCCAGTCCAACGCTGGTAACTCCACACCAGAAAGGAGTTGACATGATGGATGCTTTGCTTTTTCACTTGGGTAAATGAAAGCAAGTATGAAACTCAGCCCTGTGAAGGTACGGGTTGACACGCAAGAGGCGAGAGTTGGAAAAATGTGGAATCCCAAAGCAAATACATGTTACAGACAGGGATACCTGAGAGAATAGGGGAGGAGGTGGGGGGGAACCATTCAACTACATGTTACAGAGATACTGGGAAGAGACCATTCCACTACACGTTACAGAGATACCAGCAGGAGAGACCATGAGGGGTGTTGAACATAAAAATAAGAACTTTAAAATACTTAAAGAACAGTTTATCTGGGAACGAGTGAGCACCGGGATAAACCAGACTAGGCCCCAGCCTGGATACACAGGAGGCAACAGAGTTTATTAAGGGTGAAGGATAATCCAGTAGTTTATTCAGTTTAGAAGCAGGGACGATAGCACTGGTCAAATTGGTGAAGGATGTGGGATACAAAGCTAACAGAGCTCCACTATACGTACATGTCGTTTTGTCTGATTTGTGCACTGCTACCAATTCCAGAGTCTGGAACAAGTTATTTTTAATCAGACAGGACTCTGTGTTCTCACTTGCACAGCCACCAGGAGGGTCTGTCAATCATTCGCATGCTGTTCCTCTTCACAACAATGCACTGGTCCAAGAACACACCGGGCTGATGTCATATGATGCCAGGTCATGAATTCCACCGTCGTGCTCAGCACCGCGGCTTTATTTATAGAGCTTCATCTACACGCAATACTTTCACTGCTTGTTACAAATCTTCATCCATACAAGGCATGCAGGAGGCCATTCGACCCATCGGCTTTGCACCAACCCTCTACCTTGGCCCACTCCCCCGCCCCATCCCTGTGCATTGATCATGACTAATCCACCTAATCAGCATGTCTTTTGGACTCTGGGAGGAAACTGGAGCACAGTAAGAAGTCTCACAACACCAGGTTCGCGTCCAACCAGTTTATTTGATAAACTTGTGGGAATACTATCAAATAAACTGGTTGGACTCTAATCTGGTGTTGTGAGACTTCTTACTGTGTTTACCCCAGTCCAACACCGGCATCTCTACATCATGAAACCGGAGTACCCAGAGGAAACCCATGCAGACACAGGGAGAACACGCAAACTTCTCACAGACACTCAAGGCTGGAATCAAACCCGGGTCCTAGCATTGTGAGGCAGCACTGCTAACCACGGTGCCACTGATCACACATGACAGCAAGCAAACCATGCTGAAATGGGATACCACTCTGGGAAAGAAAGAATGAGAAAAAGAGAGAGAAAGGAAGTGAGCGAGAGATAAAGAGATATAGAAAGAGAGAAATTGGATGGGATTTTCCTTCCTCTTGCTGTGGCAGGAGGTGGCACAATGCTCATTGGCAGTGGGATCTTATGGTCCCCCCGCTGTCAATGGGGTTTTCAATTGAACCCGCCTTCACTGCGGGGAAACCTAAGGCAGGACCTTAAAGATTCTGCTGGCATAGACTGCAGCAAGAGCCAGAATGAAAAAGAGCGAAAGAATGACAAGAGTGAAAGAATGAAAGAGAATGAAAGAGAGTGAGAGAGAATGAAAGAGAGTGAGTGAGAGAGAATGAATCAGAGAATGAAAGAGTGAGAGTGAAAGAGTGAGAGAGAGTGAAAGGGAGAGAGAGCAAAAGAAATTGAGAGTGAAATTGAGCGAGAGAAAGAGAAAATGAAAGAGAATGAGATAGAGTGAGAATGAAAGTGAAAGAGAACGAAAGAGTGAGAGAAAATGAGAGTGAAAGAGAGAAAGAAAAAGAGAATGAGAGAAAGAGACAACCACATGAAGTCCCAGAGTATGTCATAGCCAATGATACATGTTTGAAGTGTGGTCATCATTATAATGTAGCAAAAACAAGGCAGCTAATTTGTAGACAGCAAGATCCCACAAACTGTTCATAAGGTCATAAGAGAAAGGAGTAGGCCGTTCAGCTCTTCAAGCCTCCTCTGCCAATAAGCTCATGTTTGATCTTCTACCTCCCTGTAGAAGATCACATGGTATCTTCATCACTGAGTATCCAAAGTTTTATGGATCTCTGAATTGAACATATTGCTCAGTAAGTAAGTAGGTTAGAGGGATTAGTGGGTATAATATGTAGGGATATGGGGGTAGGGTCTGGGTGGGATTGTGTTCGGTGCAGACTCAATGGGCCAAAGGGCCTCTTTCTGCACTGTAGGGTTCTATGATTCTAAGCATCCACAGCTTTCTGATACAGCAACTTTTAAACATCCATAACTCTGGAGTGTAGAAAATTCTCTTCGTCCCAGTCCTAAATGAGATACGTGATCAAGCTAATGTGTTTTAGTGATGTCGGATAATGGATAAATATCAGCCAGGACACCGAGATGAACCCAGCCCCGCCCCCCAGCCGTATTTCAAATTACTCCAGGGGAACTTTTACAGCTACCGGACAGGGTTCACCTTCACTATTAGAAAACAGTCGCTTCCTACACTCTAGTATCAGCCTAGAATTTGTGCTCAGCTATCTGCAGTGGAACTTGAACCTTCAATCTGTTGATACTTTCATTGTATACCTCAACCAAACCTCCCCTCAATCTGCTTTTCTCCAAAGAGAATCATAGCTTCTCCAACCCAATGCTTGGAGTTGCCATTCTGGTAAATCTCCTCTGCACACTCTCAAGGGGCAGCACGGTGGCAAAGTGGTGAGCACTGCTGGCTCACAGCGCCAGGGACACAGGTTCAATTCCGACCTCTGGTCACTGGCTGTGCAGAGTTAGCACATTCTCTCTGTGTCTGCATGGGTTTCCTCCAGGTGCTCCGATTTCCTCCCACAGTCCAAAGATGTGCGGGTTAGTGTTGATTGGCCATGCTAAATTGACCCTAGTGTTGGGGGATAGTAGGGTAAATTTGTGAGGTTATGGAAGTAGGACCTGGTTGGGATTGTGGTTGGTGCAGACTCGATGGGCTGAACAGACTCCTTCGGCACAGTAGGAATTCTATTTTCTATGACCCACACTTCCTTCCTAATGTGTGGTGACTGGAACCGGAGCTTTTTAAAAGGTTCACAATTACTTCCCTGCTTCTGTACTCAATTCAGCTAATTGTGAAACAACAAATCCCATATGCTTTGCTAATCATTCTCTCAACATCTATCAACATCCAAAATCTGTTATGCCCTCCCCCACATAAGGAAACCATCTCTCTGTATCTATTCTATCAAAACCTTTCAGAATTTAAAAGACCTGCATTAGGTTACCCCTCAGCCATTCTTTTAAAGGAAAATGAGACCCAGCCTGTCAATGCTT
Organism: Carcharhinus amblyrhynchos; assembly: GCF_965287045.1. NCBI lineage: Eukaryota > Metazoa > Chordata > Chondrichthyes > Carcharhiniformes > Carcharhinidae > Carcharhinus > Carcharhinus amblyrhynchos. The sequence goes on along the minus strand of NC_137346.1, from coordinate 43,198,649 downwards.
TCATGAAATGTTTACCTGTGCATTTTTTATAAAGTGGTGATCAGATCTGCAATATAGTCCTGTGTGGTCTAACCAAGGCCTGATACAGTTTTATCATAACATCCCTATTTGTTGATCCTATCACTCTTGATATAAAGCCTAGTTCCTGGGTTGTTCTTAAGGCCTTGCTAATCTGTGCCACAACTTTTAGTGACTGCTATATTTCGAGTAGCGACTACAACGTTTGCCATTATCTGTGTCATGCTGTCTTTACGAGGGTGTGCACTATTTTGCAATGTTTCCATGGTTTTATCCTCTTTCCCCCACATCCTCTCATTTTTTTTGGATGGCACAGTGGTTAGCACTACTACCTCACCAGGGACCCAGGTTCGATTCCCAGCTTAGGTCACCATCTGTGTGGAGTCTGCACTTTCTCCTTGTGCTTGCGTGGATTCTCTCCAGGTGCCTCCGGTTTCAATCCACAGTCCAAAGATGTGCAGGTTAGGTGAATTGGCTATGCTAAATTGCCCCTTAGTATCAGGGGGACTAGCAGGGTAAATGCATGGGGCTACGGGTGGGATTGTTGGTACAGATGCGATGGGCCAAATGGCCTCCTTCTGTACTGTATGATTGTATGATATGAAACGAAAGGGTTGGGTATAAGGAACAAGCTGAACTAACTACATTGGTGGCCTATCCTTTTCCATATTCGTATATGGAGAAATGGCTGTACTGTACTGTACCGGATCTGAGGGTATGTTGTATTATTTGTACAAATGGAAAAACTTCAATAAATATGTTTTAAAAATATTTTGTTTTGCAGTCGCACCAATTGGAGAATAGGGCACAGACCAGCACCTGACCAACATAGATCATTATTTTCTGCATATTAATAAGCAAAACATGAGCTAAACCATGGATCAAGGCATCGACCGTCTCACTCAACTCTGAACAAAAGAATCGAGATTGCGTATTCCTCAAAATTCCCTAATAACTTTAGGTTCAATTATTCACCATTACCTGTGAACCCATGCAAAGACAATATTCAGTGCCAGTGATGCAATTAAACCCAGACTAAAGCAGTGGCAGTTTTAGTATGTTATGTGATAATCAGCCGATTTAGAAAAATTTAATTTTAATTACAAAAATTGTTGCAATTTTCCACTTTAATAGCTGATATATCACACTGGTTTGCATCTATTTTTAGAAACCAGCTGAAATTCAACTGTTTATGCTTTTTGGAGGTTTAAGTAGTTCTTTGAAGTTTTCTTCTTCAAAACAGAGAGGAAATCAGTCATTAGCTGAGGCAGGCAGCATAGCTCGGTAGAGGTTCAGTAAGCTGAGGCAGCGAGTTGTGCCCACTGTCCCTCACACAGCAAGTCCTTCATTTCCTCGGAAGGCATTTGTGACGAAGAGAGGTTAAAACTGGAGAGTGAGATCTAGTGAGTGAAACAATAACACCAAGAGGCCTGGAAGTAAGATTCCTTGCGTTTCCTCTCAGTTGGAAAAGAGACCCAAGGATAAAAAAAAAGCAGAATTCAGCTTGCCAGAAAAGAAAATTTACAATGCTTTGCTTCACAAGTAAATATTCTTGGTAAAATAGAACACAAAGTTTAATCATGAGACAGCAGCTTGTTCCAGTTAATTGTAGAGCTCAGCTTTTTTTTAAACAGAGTAATGATGAATAAGAGGTCAAAAATCATTCACTACTCATCCGTATTGCATGTGGAACAGCTCAGGCTGTTTCCATAGTGATACTCTCTCTTCCTTTTGGCTATTTTCATTATCGGAACCTCTGATTCAAACACAATCTTTTCCAAATAAATCAATGTAACCATACTGACATTTACATTATCCAGCTTCTCTATCCTTGCCATATCCTCCGCAGCAGGCAGAGGGGACTATAGGATCACATTCTGCTTCTGGGTGACTGGGATCAGCCTTAGCGTGGATTTTGTTTGGGCAAGAATTATATCCCCCCCCCTCCCCCAACACTTTGGAAGTTTCATACCATTTCGAAACTGGCACCTCTGACCTTCTAGCAGAGGAACAACAAAGATTTCTCAATACAGGCACCGTTCCCAGTCAAACTGGATCACTGGTAGTTACTGGTTGCAGTCTAACTTGTATGAATTAGAAATTTGAAGTAGCAGAGGATTTTATTTCACTGCTTTTTGGAAAACTGAGAGAATGTTTTTCAATCAGCACTCCCAGCTTCATTGTTACATCAGTAAGAAGTCTCACAACACCAGATTAAAGTCCAACAGGTTTATTTTGGAATTGAGAGCTTTTGGAGCGCTGCTCCTTCATCAGGTGAGGAAGGAACAGCGCTTTACTTGTCTAAAGAAGCAGCAGCACTCCAAAAGCTCGTGATTCCAAAATAAATGTGTTAGACTTTAACTTGGTGTTGAGAGACTTCTTATCGTGCCAACCCCAGTCCAATACCAGCATCTCCACAGCGTTGCTACAAGTATAGATTTTATACCACAAGGATTATATTGTCACTTCATTAGATTTAGCTCACTTTTATTTGAACGACCTCGTGGCTTTCATTCTACAAGTTAACACAATGTATTAGTCAGCAGTTCTCACAGGATTCAGGATTTTTGCTTTGAATTTCATTCCTGTTGTTTTAGTTCCTCTGACTTTTACATCCTTACAAAAAGCAGTAGAGTTTAATTTGTCAAGTTGGAGTTTGCTTTTTCATTAGAAACTGTATTTAAAATGTGGCATCTCGAAAACGTAGAAATATTTCCTTAGACCCTTTCCAGAAGTGCAGACACCAATCCAAACGGAGGGTTCAGGGACAGATTACTCAGTGGGTTCACTAGTCGAGGGATGAAATTCCAGACTTTCGGACATATATGGTTAAGGCACTGCTGCCAGTAAAGGGACAAACAGGCTCTGGAAGGATTTTGATTTGATTTATTATTGTCACATGTACTAACATACAGTGAAAAGTATTGTTTCTTCTGCGTCATACAGATAAAGCATACCATTCATAGAAAAGGAAACAAGAGTGTGCAGAATGTAGTGTTAGAGTCAGAGCTAGGGTGTAGAGAAAGACCAACTTAATGTGAGGTAAGTCCATTCAAAAGTCTGACAGCAGCAGGGAAGAAGCTGTTCTGGAGTTGGTTGGTATGTGACCTCAGACTTTATTATCTTTTCCCCCAAAGGAAGAAGATGGAAGAGAGAATGACTGGGGTGCGTGGAATAGGGCAGAGTTGGAGGCATTCAGCATTCCTCGAGATTGATAGGGCTGATGAAGGTTACAGGGATAGACTGAATCCAGTGGAGGGATTTGAACACAAGTGCGAGAAATTCAAATTAAAAGGCATGGGGGAGGGAGAGGGTGGAGAGAGACAGAGAGGGGGAGGCAGGGGGAGACGGGGGCAGGGGGGGAGGGTGGAGAGAGACAGAGAGGGGGAGGGTGGAGAGAGACAGAGAGGGGGAGGCAGGGAGAGAGGGGGGGGAGGGTGGAGAGAGAGAGAGAGAGAGAGAGAGAGAGGTGGGGGGGGAAGGGTGGAGAGAGAGACAGAGAGGGGGAGGCAGGGGGGGGGGAAGGGTGGAGAGAGGTGGAGAGAGAGAGAGAGAGAGAGAGAGAGGTGGGGGGGGAAGGGTGGAGAGAGAGACAGAGAGGGGGAGGCAGGGGGGGGGGAAGGGTGGAGAGAGGTGGAGAGAGAGAGAGAGAGAGAGAGAGAGAGGGGGGGGGGGGGGGAGGAGGCGGGGGGAGGGTGGAGAGAGACAGAGAGACTGACTAGAAGGCCAAATTTTAATGGAGACTGATGAACGAGAGGTTGGCCAGGATTTGAACCAGGGTCCCTGGAACATTAGTTGAGTTTCTGGATGAACAGTCCAGCAATAATAGCACTAGGCCATCACCTCCCCTTAATTTCTGTAGGAGTGATCAGTCTGACCTGTGGATAAATTTACCCTCACTAAATTACTGGCTGTAGCACAGTTGATTAAGATGTGCTGTGGGTTAGCTTATTTTTCTTTGATAAGTGCACCAAGATTCTTACATATAGCATATCTCAGATTAGATTTATGACCCATTAACCATTTCAGTCAATTATATACCAAATAAAATCACAGGGAGCTGCTAAGTTAGCCCAGTTGCTGGCATCTCTATGGCCAGAGTAAAAGAGAACCCTTTAAATGAAGGGTCAAACACAAGTCTGGGTTTATTGGTGGTAATGGTAAACATTTCAACCCAAAAATTGGTGTCCTGTAGCAGCACATTTATAGTAACTTCATTGCAGTGTTAATGTAAGCCTACTTGTGACACCAATAAATAAACTTCAGCTTATTCAACATGACAATACTAAAAAGTGATTTTAATTCACTCAGGTGATGTTCAGTATAAAACATGTTAACTGTGCCAAGTGTTGAATATTTATAGCAAATTAGTTCCTTTTTTCAAAGGAAATGAAAGGGATTGCATGAAAATACCAAAGCACTGCAGCTTACATTAATTATATAAGTAGCAACAGCTCTCGGTCACATCATTAAGTTAGCTGAACTGGCAATATGCTGCTGCGAGGGGAAAATAATTTCACTGCAACGTGGACATCATTTCACATCACGAAGTGATTGAGGATAAAGACTTTTGTGATAGTTAAGAAGCAATGGAATCACATTCCCACTTCCTCTTAGAAATAACCGCAGCAGCATGGTGCAACCCTGCTCCACAATCTATGTGCTGGCCATTGGGAACACGAGCCTTGTGTCAATAATTCAGTTCCCTGCGAACCGCCAGGGACCATCTTCCACTGCAGTTCAAAACAGTCCTACCTATAAAGGGAGTCAGTTTTACAATTTTGCTCCTTTCCCTCTCCCACACCACCCTGTGCCTCCTACATGACTGCTCAACTGGAAAAGCTAGTCGATGTATGATTCATAGCATCGACTCAAATAATCTCAACGGTTTATTTTACCAATCCTTGCCTGGGAAGGGCAAGAAAAGATTTTAAAGACATATCTGGAATGAAGAGTCATTGTTAGTTAGTTTAGTTTATTAGTATCACAAGTAGGCTTATATTAATACTACAATGAAGTTACTATGAAAATCCTCTAGTCGCCACACTTCATGCCTGTTGGGTATACTGGAGGGAGAATTTAACACGGCCAATGCACCTACCCAGCACTGCTTTTGGACTGTGGAAGGAAATAGGAGCAATGGTGACTTTCAAAAGGGATTTGGCTCATTAGCGAAAGAGAAAAGATTTGCAGAGCCCGTGGAAAGAGCTAAGCATCAGGAAAAGTGGAGTTGCTCTTCTGGAGAGCCAGCAGGGACACAACAGGTCCAATGGGAGGCCAGTCAATGATTGCTTGCTTTGGAAGAACAGCCATGTGAGCCTGCAGCAGTGGAATGGTTTGGAAATTGGACAATAGGATTGAGCTCGATAGTGAATCTTCTCAGAACGAATAGCCTGCCATTACCCGGACAAGCACATGATGAATTACCAATTGTTGTGCATCAGTGGGCAAGCTACTCGATGCACACTCAGCAAGGAGTGACCTCTTTGAAATACGGTCATGGTTTTGTACCAATGTCCACTGCAATAAAACAACAGTAACTTCAGTACCCTGCTCTACGAGTGTATGGGCAGCAACCACCCGCCCCCCCCCCCCGCCCCCCCGGCAACATCTTCTGATATCTCAGTTTCAATATATTGACACAAACATTTATGTCAGATCATGATTTTAAACTACTGGTTGCAAACACAAGTGCAACTTTTAGAAATAGACATTTAGACTAAGCGACCAGAACTTGCAGCCTGGGTGGCTACCTAATTTGCATTAGTTCATTCCACAATGTAATCTCCACTGCAGATAAGGCACAGTGGTCAGCACTGCTGCCTCTGCCAGCGACACAGGTTCAATTCCAGCCTCAAGCCACAGTGCAGGGTTTGCACATTCTCTCCATGTCTGCTTGGGTTTCCTCTGGGTGCTCTGGTTTCCTCCCATTCCAAACAGGTGTGGGTGAGGTTGATTGGCTATGTTAAGTTGCTTCAGTGTTAGGTGGCCTAGCAGGGTAAACATGTGGGGTTATGGGATTGCTGTCATTGGGCCAAATGCCCTCCGCCCGCACCGTTTAGACATTAATATTCTACGATAAGGCAGCAATCCAGCAAAACCCCTCCCAAAGACAAAGGACTCCTGGGGAATGCGAAAGAGTCAATATCTCCTGTTTCATTAGCAGAATATCAAGGGTAATCCCCTGAAATATTTAACTGTTGGTCACAGACCATTTAAGCCTAATTGCTTGGACAATAGGACCCTGAGTTACTCAAGTAACAATTGGAATAGACAATTATTTTTGAGCTATTGGTCAGTTGCTGAGGCTGACATGACAAGCCAACTCTCTCTGGGTGTTTTAAGCACATGCCCTGTGCAAAACTGATCAAGCAGCTGAGAGATTCCTCCTCTCTCTCTTCCTGCATCTAGCTTGCAAGCTTTTGGGCCTGTTTGCCATTGCAGGCAGATTTTAAAGAACTCTGCAGTTTCCAGAAGAACAAATTCATCCATCTGCACTTTTAACCACTTTGACAGAGAAATCAGAAAACCACTGGGTTCTGCCTATCATTAAACTACAGATTGTTATATTTTTACTTTATAAAAACACTAATTTGGCCAACCTATCACTCCCTACTCTAATGTGTGCGAGCATGGAGTAGAAGTTGATGTCTATGTTATTTTACTTATATCAGTTTAAGTATAATAAAGCCAATTTCTTTGTTAAACTCAAGAAAACATGGCTGAGTGGTTCTTTCATGGACACAGCATGTAAACAATTAAGCGTTTACTGAATTGGCAATCTTTTAAACAAAAGAACCTGTTGCAGTCAAATGAAGGAGGGAAAGATGGATCCACTTGACCCCTCCTCACCTGATTCTAACACACAGACAATATCAAGTTTGCTTCACCTTTAGATCCTTGCCCCCTCTCAAAAGTGTCAAACTGCTTATCCAACAGCCAATCACGGATAAGCAGAAATTTCCAACTAAAATGTTAGGCAGCAAAAACTACTGTCTTTGTTCCCCATCACAAGGCTTGCTCCCATGCCAATAATAGGGGCAGCTCAGTGGTCAACCTCCGTGCCAGTGCTGGTTTGGATTTTCAGCTCAGGTCACTGTATGGAGTCTGAACATTCTCCTTGTGTCTGCGTGGGTTTCCTCTGGGTGCTCAGGTTTCCTTCCAGTCTGAAGGACATGCTGGTTAGGTGCACTGGCTATGCTAAATTCTCCCTCAGCGTACCCAAACAAGTGCCAGACTGTGGTGACTAGGGGATTTTCACAGCAACTTCATTGCAGTGTTAACATAAGCCTATTTGGTGACAACAATAGTAAAGAAAATATTCTTCTCCCTAGCACCTGTGGCTTCTGTTTGACCAAGGTAAGCTTTCTGCCACACTATCTCCATTTGGACTGTCCTTTTCCACACCTGTAGCATTGTCCAACTCCACTCTTTCTACAGCTCATCTGCTGCAAAAAAAACCTGATTGATGCTTTGGTTATCTCTAGCTTCTACTATTCAAATACATTTCTGGCTGATGTTCCAAGGCATATCTACTGCAAACTTGAAGTCGTTCTGCTTACCTGTCTCCTCTGCGCTCATTGACATATATTGTATCCGGTTTAAGCAGTGTTTCCACCTTAAGATTTTTATCCTCGTTTTCAAATCCTTCCACGCCCTCGCTCCTCCATATAGGATCCAAATGACCTCCAGCCTTCCACTCCAATATGTGGCTTAATGACAATTTTTGTTTAATAATGTTTGTAAGCACCTTAAGATGCTAGTCATTGTTGACATGCTGCCACTAAACAGCAACTAGTAGAATAACTACTTACTGTCTGGGGCGGTTGGTCATTAAGTTGCCTGGCATTGCTACATGTCCACGTTAAAATGCAACAAAAAGTTGGCTAACAGTATTAGAAAGTGCAATTGTGGCTTCCAGAATAGTGTAAAGTTACATCTTAATGAGCTTTTTACACAAAAAAAACAGTAACTATCAGCAGTACATTTTGCAGCAAAAGTTTTTAATATACACCTTCCACAGGCACAGTTGTACTTAACGCATAATGAACATAGGAATGGCATACTCCTGGCTCAGTAAGATGTGAATGATGTCTCGGATCACTTGACACATGCACTTTCATTTCACCAGATATGATTTTATTTATTGGCTCTCACAGATACTTCACAGTAACTGAATAGCATCAGAAATTGTAGACCTGATTAGTCCCTATAGTCAGCATTGAGCCAAACTCATCTTGGAGCTTCAAATCTTGATCTTTAACAGCCATGCGAGTTGCACAGATACAGAACCCAGAAAAATCAGACCAGTCAATGCAAAGAGTTTGTACTATTAGTTCATTAGCAAGGGCACCTATTTTGTGGTTGTATTCATATCCCTTCACTTCAATGCATTTTGAATCTACGGTTTTTAATTCCATATTCTTAGCATCAGCTTTTCTTGGATGCATACACTTTTAAACTAGTTAGCTCAGATCGTCAGGATTACCCCTTATTGTAGATTTCTCAGAGAGAGAACAGTTAACCTCAATACCCTGCCATTATTTCAAATTTCTTTATTTAAAAAAAAAATCAGTTCATCTCTGTAATATCCAAGGGATAAAACTAAAGGTTACTAACAAAAGCTCCATCCAATCTATACCTTGGGGTTTGGTCTTTGCTTTGATAATACTTTGCATCTTAGTAAGTACAACCCTAAAACCCCTCTCACCAGCCCTGTATTTCATTTAGATGATACTCATCTGTCCTTCTGTTACCTTTACCTCATTGCATTTGTATTATTCTGCTAACAGAATGATTTTTTGCAACTTTTATTTGTTATAACACCACCTCATATCCTTATGCAAACTGAAAAGCTGCAGCTCCTGCATTCACCCTCAAGGGCACGGTGGTCACTGGCTACCAATTCAAAAGTCTCTTAACCCAACACTGCCTTCCACATCCCAGTTTTCTAACCAGCCTTGGCACAAATGGGAGAATAAAGTCTGTTCAAAAATCAAATCTGTTGCATTTTTCAACCAGTTCTAAGAGGTTTTAAGTCAAAGCCACAGATCTGCCATTTCAAAGGCGATGGTGCATTCTGATAGCAGCACTAACAGCCCAGTGCAACTCCATTTGAAACTGCACTAGATCCTAAAAAAGGTCACAACGTCAAGATTAGAATTAAGCAATGCATTGAGATGAAGGGCTCACTACTGAATCGCAGGAATTAACCTCTCCCTTTTCTTTCCCCCAGCCCACACTTACACTGACCACTGCACAAAGCCCAAAGAAAACCAGGTTTAAACAAAAATAAAAAAGTGCATTAGCACATTTAAAAATAACTAGTATTCATGAGAGCTCCTCAGTCTTATGATTGCATTTAAGTGCACTGTAAGCAGAACCTACAAAATACTATGGTGAAGATCTTGTATAGAATATAGTTTGCATAGAGTTTGATCCATTTGCATTCCTATTTTGTGCAGGCGTTTAAATTTCAACATTTTAAGTGCAATTGAGAGGCTTTACACAATTGAAACTGACAACTCATACTGGAAAACAATTATATTTTGGAAGAACTTTCACTACAGGTGACAGAATTCCAAAAATCAAATTACATGAAAATATACATCACCATTTGTCTTTGTACATCAGGCAGAAAATCTGCAGTATAGCTAGAAAGAATAACACACGCACACAAACAGCTTTTTAATATCAAAAGTCCTCAAACTCCCACTTAGAAGGGTGAAAGCCTACACCTAAACACTGTGAAGCCTACTTCAGACACTCCCCACAAAGTCAAACTCAAGAAAGCAATTGCTTCATCAGTTGGGCAGTGAAGACTAATGAGGTCACCTTGGCTAATTTCAAATTCAGGCATAAACTTTAACCCCTTGCTGTAGAACCAAAAGTATCTGCATATTAAATTCGAACATCTGCAAAGTAGTAGTATTTGCACCCAAAAATATTTTAGGCCACAACAGAGTGTTAATGCAGCATCAGAATATCTGGTAATATATTCTCACTATGGAATCGTTCTTACAAATTAATAAATGCTACTTTTAGTTTTACAGTGCAAGATACCTTTTACATGACTTTTTTTTTAAATGGTAAACTTAAGAAAATTGAATGCACAAAGCCCCCTTGCTAAAATTTCTCAGAATTTACACGATTCTCTAACTACAAGCAAGCTTTAATTTGGTACAATGCATATTGTGGGTGTCTAAGTACAGTATATAGAATATCCAGATAATGTTGTGCTATGTACAGATCTTTACAATTCCTCCTGAAGATCAAAGCAGTTCACAGGAATCCTGATGCATCATTTTGTTTCCCCCCTCCCCAAGTTGGCACGATAGGCTTTACTCCACAATGAGGATGGCATAATTCACTCACAGCTCCATAATGCCAATCCAGGATTACCAACTTGTTAACAGTTTGAAGAGGTCCAACAGTTGGTGGGTTGAGTGCAGAAAGTCAACAGTGCCATGTTGGTTCTTAATTGGAGACCTGTAACTCAGAAATTTTCCATTAGTTATTGCGACAGTTTCGCCAAATATTTAAAAATCAACCTCCAATATCTTTCTGCCATGCAGCAAAGAAAAACAGATGTGGCCTCCTAACAACATCAGGCACAATCAAACACAAGCAAGCCACATCTCTCACCAGGAGACCTTCAGAAAAATGTACATCATGGATCTTGTTATTCCTATACTTTTGATTCATTAATAAGGGACAACGGGGTGGAGAAATGAAAGTCATGGAAATCTACTGTCCCAGCGCAAATAATAATGTTAGTTGGATTTCAAAAACATTATAATTGATGCATAATGTGATCCAAAGTACATAATTTTTGGCTCCAAAAGAATCCAAGTGGCTCCAACTTGACTGAAAATCACACAGACAGAAATAAAAACAATACCACATTTACTGTTGGGAACTTCAGCAGGGCAACTTCGAACTTCCATTTCCCTACAAATAAAATTGTCACTTGCCAATGCTTCCCTGATAGAAGATACAAAGCTTTCATTTTCAGGTTTCATTCAAATTTGTTCAATTGGCGATCAGGATTACATCCCATCACCAGCTCCAAATACTATTCTTCCACTCCTTCCACTGATCCGGGGTGGGCACAGTAAGAAATTTCACAACACCCAGTTAAAGTCCAGCACATTTATTTGGAACCACGAGCTTTCAGAGCGCTGCTCCTTTATCAGGCGAGTCCTGAAGGGGCAGCACTCCAAAAGCTCATGATTTCAAATAAACCTGTTAGACTTTAACCTGCTGTTGTGAGACTTCTTGCCGATCATCTAAGCAGCCTTCATTGTTTACCAGTTGCATGCACAAAATATCATGATGCAAAAAATTATTTTGCTTTTGTTTCCAGTGCTTAAGAAAATAATTACAAGGGGGAAATGCAAATATGATGGTATTTAATAGAAAAGTGCTGTAACCATTGAATAAAATGCTTTGGAAAAGATTTCACGTTTACCTATAAAGTTGTATTACATAGGTTTTGGAAGAGTATGGGGGAGGTAGGGAAGAAAGAGCACTAATAAACACCATTAAGATTTTTCAGTAACATATGCATGCATACATCAAACAGTGTACTGGAGAAAGCAATGCTAAACAAACATGAAATCAATGCAGAAAAATGGCATTAAAAAGCAATTTGGTTTTGAATGTTAGTTTATGAACAATATGCCTTTAACAGGACATTTTTCAGATTGTCTCCCATATATTCATTGCCCAGTATCTCCTAGTTAAGTCATTCTGAAGTATTAAAGGAGTTAGCATTCTGATTATGGTGGCACTGAGGACACATTATTTGACCAGTAATCCAAAGACATGAGTTAAATCTAGAATTAGTTTTGGTGACAATGAAACTATCCAGCTGGGTTCACTAGTGTAGTTTTAGGAAGGCAATCTGCCACACTTTCCTGGTCTAGCCTATGTGGCTGCAGAACCATAATAATGTAGTTTACTCTCAGTGTGGCACTCTCTCAACTCTCTAAAATGGTTCTGAAAGCCACTTGGTTATATTTAAAAAAGGCAGCTCACCACCATCCTCAAGAACACTTAGGGATGGGCAACAAATGCTGGCCTTGTGAGCAACATCCACATTCTGTGAATGAATTTTTAAAAATACTCAACAAATATAGTATTAGTGGAAGCTTTAAGGGATGTTGCAGTCTCCTAACATGCACAAATTACTTGGATTAATTCACAGGATTGCAAAACATGGGTGGAAAAGTTAAAGACACCTTGCTCTCAACATTCAAACATGACGTGGGTAGGGTAACTCACATTAGCTTTAAAAGAAAAAGTGACCATTACTTTAAATGCTTCTTGCCTTAAATGAACAACTATGGTAACCTAAACAGTGAAACATTAATTAAAAGATTTTTACTTTGGAAGATGCCATTATTTACCAGAATTAAGAAAAAAGTTAATCCAAAAGAGAGGCAGGAGTACACTGAGCTTAAAAATGTTGTCTTAGCTAAGGCCAGAATTCATTCTCTGTTTTGGAATGGAGGAGAGTTCGGAGAGCAAAGTATTGAAAGTACACACTTTCATGTGTTGAGATTCCACAGGATTTTAGTCAAGAATATTTGGAAACGTGGCATCTTCAATGTGCACGCTGCCTGGAAGAAATATCCACTGGTGCGACTATAACAATTGTTCATCAAAATTTGGGCTGTATCTAACAGATTGAATTGCATATCAGAACATTAGTAGATGCACACATTCGGAGTAATGCATAACTGTACCCTACGGAATCATGTAGGGACTTGAGTGCTAGTTTTATTATAGCATATTGATGCTAGCAAGTATGCTGCAATGATCAGGAGCATGGTAAAACAAATTTACACAGCACTTGGGTTTTTTTTGAAAGCTATAGGAGTAACTTTCCAACACAAACTTCAGGTACTGGAATGTTTCAATCCATGCTAAACCTGGCTACTGTTTTAGCCTGAAAAATCAACGTTGAATAGAAGTTTTAGAGTATTGATATGATTAAATACAATAATGCATACCAGTGAACTATACTTTGATAATCTATTGTTCGAGCCAAAAGATTAAGCAACAAATTTCGATACCAAGGTTGTCTGTTTCATTACCCTTCAATATACTTGCTGTACAATAGTTCAAAGGATCGTTGCTAGAAATCAGTGAGTTAGGGCTGTAATTCTCTCTGCAATTCCCCATGCACTTTGAGATTTATACGTCACTAAAGCAAACTTATATCAATTCACATCAGGATTGTAACTGCCGTTTAACTCATTCCAGCCACTCAACATGACACAGACCAACCTGCTGATGGTAGAAAAATACCATTTAAATCATCATTGTGCCAGATTAATAGTTTTCTGTTTTGCTTACCCAGAAAGTGAAGCTTCCTGGTGAATGAAGTATCACTCGAATGCAGTCTCTTGACTTTTTCTTACACAGCGTGCAACTTTTCTTTTGAATTCACCATTACGGTCTTCCCTCCATTCTTTCTACAAATTACAAGGCAGAAAAAAAGTATTGAACAACTCAGCAAATGCACAACTGAAAGTAGTGAGTTGCTGCATGATGAACACAATGGCCCTCTGCTCATCTTTAACTCAGGAACTTCTTTCCTACTGAAGAACTTCTATTTGCAGAACATTTCCAAACATCCAAAAACACTTCAAACAGCATTTAATTTTGGCAGTAACTACAGCCAGTATTGATAAACTGGCATATAGCAAAGCCCAGTAACCGCAGTGAAATGAATGATCAGATAATCAGTAATGCCCTAATCCCATGAATGAATAACATACAAGACACCATTGGTGTGAAGTTCAAAGACACAGACTCCAGTGTAGATGTATTCTTCCCAGGTGTCATTCATAGAAATATACGGAAAACATTAGGAGATGCTGCAGCACACGGCCCAATAATTCTTCGATCATCACTGAGGGAATATTGGGAGGTTAACTGCATCACCAAAGCAGGTATTCCTCAGTATGAAGGAATTGAGGAACACATCATTTTTACTATTTGAATAATGGAACAGCTGATTCTTGTTTTCGGTCACGTGATAGCAAATTTTCAGACAGCAATACCCCACAATAGCAGACAAAACGACCACTACTTAGAAAAAAATATTGCTATTCACAGGTTTTAAGTCGGTCCGCCTTGTTGCCCAATGAGGGGCGTACGTGCGATGGGTCGTACTTGGGCTGCTCTTGAATGTTCGAGAGTGGCCTAGTGCTTCATGTCGTTAGTGTGTGCTTAAACTGGACCAGATGCTGGGCAACATGACAGCTCAGTGACTATCACTGTTTGCTGTGCAGATACATAGATTTGGGCCAGTGTCTGTGGGAGTTTGCGCATCCTCCCCGTGCTTGCGTGGGTTTTCTCCAGATGCTCTGATTTCCTCCCACACCCCAAAGATGTGCTATTAGGCTGACTGGAAGTAATAAATTGTCCTTAAATTAGTTTCCCTCAATGTGGATTGCCATAAAGCAATAGATAAGGGTCATGGGTGGGTGGGTGGGTGGGGAAAGAGAGAGAGAGAGAGAGAGAGAGACTGGTAATGTTAAAATGGTGGTGCGGGCTCGTTGTTTCCCGGGCTGATTTTGTTCTTGCTTTGTTCTTATCAAAGGTGACATGCTAACTGAGCCTCTAGTCTCTGAGTGGTGCTATCTAATTATTAACAGCCACCTGAGAACTCAATTAAAAGATGTCAATTTTAAAACTCTGAAATATCTAGTGTTCATGATTTCTAAAATGTAAACACAACCTTAAATAGTAATGCTGCTAAATTACATTCAAACATTACTCAACCTAGCTGCACTGCCATATTCAAAGGAGTTCACTTCATCCCACTTATTTTTGATTTCAGATTTTTTAAAACGGCTTGGTTGAGTTGATCTGGTATGTAAAAACTGAGCAACTTGTTGGTTTATTTCAACATCTACTACCAGCAGTTGCGGTTTCGCTGCTACTTATAGTGGAAGCCAATGTTAGTCAGTAGTTTCAGGTTCATTCTTTAGTGTGAGAAAGTTTATCAACGACATTTAATAAAGCAATAATTAAATTGCTTCTCTTGATCAAATTCCTGATGTTACGTTGTTGAAGCCAAAGTCTCAAACAAAAATCTTACCGCTGCATCTACATTGGCTGGTGAGTCTCCATTTGGATCTGCCAACATTGAAATCACACTAATAAGAATAGTCTCTACAGTGTGGATTGGCAGCCAGCGTTCTTCAGGCTTTTCATATCCATATTTATCCTCCCCAGGTTCATGAAGGATAGAGATGCACACCTCACCATTCTTATCAACTATAGCAGGAAAACAAAAAGACAGGTTAACTCATGTTAAGGGTATTTCACGGCTGCCAATTATACTGGCACACAAAGAGTCTTTACAAAGCAAACTTCTTCAGCTACTCAAACCATCAGAACTTCACCAGCACAATCTATTAAGGAATCAAAGCAGAGGCAAATAATATGAAATAACAATCCTTACAGCCAAGTCAGATTACAGTATCGCACTCAGACTCAAACAGCTGCAGAATACTGTTGCACTGGTCGAATGTACATAGGAAGCATTTCCAACTGAAGGTGAAGTGAAAAGCAATTTAAAAAAGTGATCTAACATTTCCATACTGGTTCAGAATGTAGAATTGCATTGTGTAGTTTACTCCAAGAGGACAAGAGACCAATTTGCATGATAGCAGTGCTCTCCTGTCACCAGGATTGTACAACCTATTTTCTTTATTGCAGGTTAGAGCCAGACACTTGAAAAGGGACATCTTCAACTTCCAGAGGAAGGCTTTGACAAGTGCTGCTTAGCAAACAGTTAGGGCAAGCACTCAATATTGCAGTAATTTCCCATCTGGTCAATGAAGTAGTAATACACCAAGATAGAACTCAATTACACACTAACTGAAGTCTGCAATTCCACTCATGCAGTGAGAATGGGACCACTCTATAGAGTAAATGTGCCAATAGCATTAAACACATTCACAGCGATATAGAAAGCCTCAGCCTGTTCAGCCAGAAAGAACTGCTCTAAAAGCCAATCAAGTGACTAGATGTATCATTCTATTAGTTTTACTGTTCCAAAAACAAAGGACAGAATTTTCACACAAAAAAATCCAAAGTGTCACAAAACTCTGAAAACTGGACATTTTGACACTTAAAAGGTTTTGAGGAAAATTCCACCCAATTGTGGACATCCACAGTATATAGGAGATTTGTCACCCCCTCCCCCCCAACCACAGACACCCCCTGATTGCCAGCCTCCTTATTGCCCCCTGCCCTCTGACTGCCATCTTCCCAAATCGGTGGCCCTATCACTAGCTCTTCTTCCCTCCCCCCAAAATCCCAGTCTGGCTCTGACTGTAATGCCCCTCCCAGTGGCACTGTCCACTTCCCCTTCCTCTTCCCCTGACCTCCCGGGAAGCTCAGTGGTCTCTAGCCCTACTGCGAGGCCATCACATCTGGTTCCCATTGCTGGGGACCACCTGTGATCCTCACTGGTGTGAGCCTTCACTGGTGAGATCAGAAATCTAAGTGAACCAAGATGGAAGCGTCCTGGGCTCACTAAACAGATTTAAACCAGCCTCTGAAAGTCAATCATATCGATTATGTCAATAAAGCGGCCTGGGAGGATTCCAACCGGCCAGACACCAGGCGCGATTCCCATTTTTGGCTACCCATTTACGTTTCCTACCCCACTATGCTACTCAACCAGCATAGAGGGGCAGGAAGATTGTGCTCGAAGTGTTTGGGGTGGGGGCAAAAGAATAGACAGGAAACAAAAACACAAATAGAAAACCAGAAGACTACTGAGACAAGCACTGCGGTCTACTCAATAAAATGGTCAAAATGGCTTTGTCAACGTGAAATAGAGTGTTTAACGTTGGCCAACTATTTGGATTTGCTAGTGCCCTGCAATGCAAATCGCTTTGCTTCTTCTGGCCTGGTACTCAATCTCAAACATGGCTACAAAAATGGTCAGATCACATCTAACAGTCACTGGATTTCCTGGTGCTCCCGTCAATATCCACTATGTATCAGCGTTTAACTCCATTATATTCCTAATCCAGACTCAAGAGACAGCCAATTGCATCGGTAGTGCAAACCAATTAAAGGCTGTTACCAATACCAGTACCTTCTTGCATTACGGCATAACCTAACATGGGCCCCCTTGGAAACAGTCTCATCAGTCCTTAATTAATCGAGGAGTGCAGGACCACATCTGTACAGATAAGGGTTAGTTACAATAAACCAATCAGCCTGCACTGTGGTGATGTGAAGCTGACATCACATCCCAATATTGGAAGACAGCAGACTGGTATTGAACTCGTAATTATAAAGAATGGTGCGTGACAGATTTACTTTGTAGGAATAGTCGTCACCGGCTTAGGAAAGGAATTGGGCAAGTGTGACCATGATAAATCAACACCCAAGATAAATGGCAAACCTGGCAGCAGGAAGCAATTAAAGAAAATAAAAATTCATCATAAAAGTGGACTATTAAATGGAACCAAGAAGTTAAAACAATAATCTCAATTTTGATAATATACACTTGCCACCTGAGATTTGTTGTCTGAAGCAACTTGTTCTGCCTATAATGTCTGGTGGGAATTAATGTCAGGGTAATCAATAATGGAGATGATGTGTCTTTATTCCCCATAAATAAACCACTGAGTTTCACCGCTCCAAGAACAAGACTGGGGCCTAGTAAAAGAACAAAAGGGATGAAGCAAAAAGGGGGAAACGCTGTTGCTGCTGCTTGGGGTAAGCTGGTAGGGCAGTCTATTGTCAGTGTTGATCTGCTCTGCTTACTCAGCCAGTTTTCATGTTTCCATTCCTAACTGCCACACTACCTCAGCCTTTCACACATCTTTTGCCTGCAAATGTCTCCAATTCAATTAATTTTACCTGCTCTCATCTCACGCCAAATCTATTCAATCCTTTAATCAGCCCATTTGCTACCTGAACATTTTACAATTCCACATTATTTCCTCTTGCACATTTCACCTGTTGTCTCTCATTTGACTGGATTGTTTTTATTTCAGGCAGAGTAAGGGCCAATAAAGACGTTTTCCAGAGGGCCAAGTAGAAAGCCACTATCTTTGCTTTAATGGTAGTAAGATGTCTAGCATCAGTGCACGAGCTACTGAATATATTTCAGTATGCAAGCCAGCCTTTACCACCTTAAGGACTGCGCTGTTTCTCTTAGTACTTCAATCCATGAGGCTAATCCTTTATTTATCACCCCCACCATCTTTGAAGGGTTAGGCAATGGCAACGCAAGAGGGAGAAGAGGGAGTTAGCACTTCTTCTCCAGAGACTCGGGTTCGATTCCTGACTTGGGCAAGTCTGCGTGGAGTATGCACTCGCCCTGTGTCTGCGTGGGTTTCCTCCGCAGTCCAAAGATGTGCAGGTTAGGTGGGTTGGCTATGCTAAATTGCCCCTTAGTATCCAGGGTTAGAAGAATTAACAGGGTAAACATGTGAGGTTACAGGGATACAGCCTGGATGGGATTGCTATCATTGAAGTAGACTCAATGGGCCAAATGGTCTCCTTCTGCACTGTAGGGTTTCTATGAAATATTCTAAGAAGAGTCTCAGTATCATCAACATCAAGATCAGATAGCTCGAAGTTTGGGACTGCAGCTGCACCTACATCTGATTTGCATGCATCTGCCCAGGCTCTCTGTCTTTGTGATTGCTGGAATGAACAACAGGTATAACGAATGAACTGTGGCACTGCATGATATACCATTCCAATATATATAAATATTCCTATACGGGCAGCACGGTGGCACAGTGGTTAGCACTGCTGCTACACAGCTCCAGGGTCCTGGGTTCGATTCTCGGCTCGGGTCACTGTCTGTGTGGAGTTTGCACGTCCTCCTCGTGTCTGCGTGGGTTTCCTCCAGGTGCTCCAGTTTCCTCCCACAGTCCAAAGATGAGCGGGTTAGGTTGACTGGCCATGCTAAAATTGCCCCTTAGTGTCCTGGAATGTGTAGGTTAGAGGGATTAGCGGGTAAACGTGTAAGGATATGGGGATAGGGCCTGGGTGGGATTGTGGTCGGTGAAGGCTCGATGGGCCGAAGGGCCTGTTTCTGCACTGTAGGGTTCTAAGTTCTATAATGAATTTTAAACAGCCATGAGCACAAAATCTTCAGCCAGTGATCAGCTTCAGAAAACCATAAAGTTGAAACTGTGTTCCAAGCTGGACCAAGTACCCCATGATTCTATGAAACAAATGTGAAATGCAATGTACTCAAATGAGCCAGATATAAAGATGTGACCGTTGTGGGGAATTTAACAAAAAAAAAAGGTTTTCCTTTCAATATTCTCTACCTTCCAGCTTATTGACAGATCATTTTTCCTTCCCAGCACTGTACATGCTGAAAATCACTTGCATTAAAAACTTATTCCAGTCCAGATGAAAGATTAACTTGAAACATTAACCTTTCTTTCTCCACAGATGCTGTGCCTGGCCTGCTGGGTATTTCCAGCATTTTCTGTTTCAAAATTCCTGCATCTACAGGGATTGCATGCTTCACTTCTCAGCTTGTTTTTATCTGGTTTCCAAGAATTTAAGTATTTGGGTAGTAATGTGCTGCAGGGCATAACTCACCTGACATACTCAGCACACTATGTGCCAATCTCCCCACACAAAAGGACTAAAATTACAGGAAATTTACATTAGCAGCCTTTGCTAAAATACAGGGTTGTGCTTTCCCCACATTACCCTCCCGCTTCTTTCCAGTCAATCTCCAGCCAAGCACTGCCAACAATCACTTTATTCTCACCATTTGGATGCCAGATTTCTGTGATGAATTTCATCTTTGGCGGCCTGAGGGGGTAGTCTTTAGGGAAGGTAAGATGGGCTTTGAACACTCCGCCTTCACTGTGAATAAAGATAAACAGTTACTTTCCATAACGCAACAGTCAAACTTACTCCAGGAAAAAAACCATATCAAACTGGGCGAGTTTGAAATTAACCAGTGCTGAGGGAAAACAGGTTAAACCTAATAACAAAACTTTTTGCACAAGTACAAATATAAACTGAGAGCTGGCCACACAACAGCAATTTCAAATTCATACCGTAGAAAGACTTTGTCTGTTGCAGCCAAACCAAGCTACCTTGCTTGTCTGGAAAACAACGTATGCCGATGGCACCACTCCCAATAGGTTTCTAACTCCAGCTTTTCCTGCCTCAAAAACAGGACAGTGAACCAATGTCTGAAATATGGTCAAGAGGACAAGCTGTTGACAACTATATGCTTGCATTTGTGCAGGACTGCTGAACACGTGCCGGTATTTGGAGTTACCCTGTACAAATTTTCTCCATCTGGGCAGGGGGAGGTGCGCGTGTGTGGAATCAATGAGCAAAACATACAAGCAGCTGAATGTGGGCATATTGGTCCCTAGTCTGTAGTCAGAATAGTGTACACTTTTGGAGGTGTTAATTTAGAAAGCATGTCAAATTCTTTCCACCAAGGACGAGGGGTTTTAATTAGAGATGAGTAATAAAAACTAGGACCATCTCTTTTCTAGTGGGAAGTTACAGGAGCTCAAAATCGAGCACAAGAAGGTATAAAGAGAAAACAGCTTTCACAAGCCAACAATTACAAGAAAGTAATTTGACCGACAGCCGTGGCTTAGTGGTGGCATTCTTACCTCAAGAATACTGTGGGTTTGACTCAGGACTCTAATTATGATCACATAATCTAAGCTGACACTAACACATACTGAAGGTGTGCTTGCATTGTTGAAGATTCTATTGTTTGTATGTTGAACAGTCCTGCCTCAGGAAGCTGGAAAGATCCCGCAATATTATTAAGGAGTTTCCCCAATGTGTGAGTCAACATTTATTCCTCAACCAACAAACCGAATTCCAAAGAAAATATCGGACTCAATGTTAACTTTCTTTCTCACCCCACAGATGCTGCCAGGCCTGCTGCATTTTTCCAGCACTTTTATTATCTGCTCACTATCTGATTACTGTGCATAAATTGATAGCTGCAATTCCTCTAGCAGTAGCCATACAGCAAAAAGTACTTCATTGGCAGCAAAGTGGTTTGGGAATTGGGGTTGTGAAAGGGGCGCCATAAATAAATCTTTAACTTAGCTCCCTTTTTTTTTGTGTGGACTTAAGAGAATGTTTAAATTGCAGCTTGCAATAAGAAACAAAATAAAGAGGGTGGGGATGGGGTTAAGTTGATGGTTAAAGAATTGGTGCAGGTGAGAGCAAGATCGGTTGAATGGCCTGCCTTTAACATCACAAAATTCAAGGACAGAGACGATGCAAAAAGGATGTTTGTAAAAACCATTCAGAATAAGAGTACATGCCATTGGGGGTAATATTGAAATGTATTTACAAATGGAGGAAAAGTGGGCCCACATTGTTTCTGATAATCCTCCTTCTGCAAACAATTGTAAAGGCCAGGTTGAGTGACACCCTTTACAAGTTCCTTCACATTGTCCTCTTAACATCCAGTCTCACTCTTGTTTTTCCTATTGACCAGAATCTCTGCTATTTTGTATTAATTTTACAATGTCTCTTACCTCTTAATCTGTCCATATTTTTTGCAATTTGGAACGCTTGTCCTTTAGGAGTATAAACTTATTCTCAAATCACACCGAATTCTTTAAATGCCTCCCACTGATCCTTTGTTTTTTTTTACCCATTAACAGATTTGTTCAATTTACCATGGACAGTCTGTCTCATCCCATTAAAGTCATTCTTACCCAAATCTAGTACCTATTTCACATTTTTCCCTTCCTGTTTTGAACACAATCATTATGATTGCTATTTAAAAGATCCATGCATTATTAGGCTGTTTAAAAATTTGATTCATTGCTTGCAATTCAACTGAGGTCACTGGCTTAAAACAAATTCTTAAAGTGCCAAATGACAAATTCCCATTTTGCTTTAGTATAATTACTGTATTCCAAATTAAGCACACTGCTAGGCAGAACTGCTGTTACTGTGGAAAGTTTTAATATATTCTGTGATATTAAGTTGTTAATGAAACAAATCAGACCTCCAGCTCCATATCTGACTAATTCCCAACGTACAGTAGCAAGAAACAAGCAACTTGCCAAACCATCTGCAGGTTCTAACTTTTTCCTGCAGATACCACATTATAAAACAGCAAGAACTTAGGATGAGGCTACCTGCTAGCTCTCTAAATTGGGAAACGGGTAGGTTGCAACACTTAAAATCTAATTGCATCTTAAGAGATAACAGCATTTACGTGATTGTTATGGTGGCAAGCAGCTACATACTTGCAAAATGCTACCTCCTCCAGGAGGATCAAAAAGGGTATCAGAAGATCTCAAACCCATTGTTTACTAGACAATGATCCCCATTACCCTACATGCATCCAAGAGGAGATAACTGACAACAGGCACCTCTGACAATCTGTTGCAAGACCCTCAAAATCTGGTGAAGCAACCG
The DNA here is from genome assembly GCF_965287045.1 of Carcharhinus amblyrhynchos. Taxonomy (NCBI): domain Eukaryota; kingdom Metazoa; phylum Chordata; class Chondrichthyes; order Carcharhiniformes; family Carcharhinidae; genus Carcharhinus; species Carcharhinus amblyrhynchos. The sequence continues at coordinate 43,176,188 of NC_137346.1, read as the reverse complement.
TTCTATCTTGGAACTCTTTCACGGTAGGAGACCCCCAGGTGGACTATGGGATGTCCTCAAAAGCATCCCTGAAAAGATCAAATATTCCCAAAGTAAGCCCTGATCGGAAACAAAGAAACGGCAGAGGAACTATATAGGTACTTTGCGTCAGTCCTTACGGTTGAAGACACCAATGGGATGTCCAGGAGAGTCAGGGGCACAGGTGAGTGTAGTGGCCATCATTAAAGGAGAAGATACTGGGGAAACTGAAAGATCTGAAGGTGGATAAGTCACCTGGACCAGATGGAATACATCCCAGGGTTCCAAAAGAGATAGCTGAGGAAACTGAAGGCATTGGTGATCTTTCAGCGATCACTGGTGGCAGGGAAGATCCCAGAGGACTGGAAAGTAGCTACTGTAACATCGTTGTTTAAGAAGGGAGGGAGTCAGCAGACAGGAAATTAAAGTCAGGTTAGCTGGCCTATAGTCACTGGCAAGATTTCAGGGATGATGCGGAAATGGTCGGCATTGGACTGGGGTAAATCCTCTGCTTAACCCTCCTTCCACTCACGTTGTCTATACCTTTAAGACTTGATTACCTGTAAAGACTTGCATTTCAACCATTATTTTCTAAATTGAGTTTGTCTCTTTATATGCCCCGATTGTGAACAGAACTCCCATTTACCCGATGAAGGGCAGCCCTCCAAAAGCTAGTGGCTTGAGCAACCAAATAAGCCTGTTGGACTTTAACCTGGTATTGTACAAGATTTGAGAATCCATTATTAAAGATGAGATCGCAGAATACTTGGAAGTGCATGATAAAATAGGACTGAATCAGCATGGCTCCATCAAAGAAAGGTCGTGTCTGACAGTTCTGTTAGAGTTCTTTGAGGAGCTAACAAAGAAATTAGATAAAGGAGGACACAAATTATTTAGATTTCCAAAAGGCCTTTGACAAGGTGCCGCATAGGAGATTGTTAAATAAATTAAATGCCCATAGTGTTAATGGTAAGATCCTGACATGGATAGAGGGTTGGTTGACTGGCAGAAGGCAGAGAGTGGGGATAAAAGAGTTCTTTTTCAGGATGGAAGCTGGTGACGAGTGGTGTGCCTCAGAGGTCACTGTTGGGACCATAACTTTTCACCATGTACATTAACGATTTGGAAGGAGGAATTGAAGGCACCGTTGCTAAGTTTGCAGATGATACAAAAATATGTAGAGGGACAGGTAGTATTGAGGAAGCTGGGGTGGGGGGGCTGCAGAAGGACTTAGACAGGTTAGGAGATTGGGCATAGTGGCAGATGGAATACAATATGGAAAAGTGAGAGGTTATGCACTTTGCAAGGAGGAACGGGGGCATAGACTACTTTCTAAATGGGGGAATGCTTGGGAAACACGAAGGAACTTGGGAAATCCTCGTTCGAGATTAAGCTGCAGTTTCAGCCAGCAGTTAGAAAGGCAAATGCAACGTTAGCATTCATGTCGAGACGGCTAGAATACAAGAGCAGGGATGTACTCCTGAGGCTGTATAGAGCTCTGGTCAGACCCTATTTGAAGTATTGAGAGCAGTTTTGAGCCCCGTATCTAAGGAAGGATGTGCTGGCCTTGGAAAGGGTCCAGAGGAGGTTCACAAGGATGATCCCTGGAATGACAAACTTGTCACATGAGGAATAGTTGGGCCTATACTCATTGGATTTTAGAAGGAAGGGAATCTTATGAAACTTATAGCATACTGCTAGGCCTGGAGAGAGTGGATGTGGAGAGGATGTCTCCACTAGTAGGAAAAACTAGAACCAGAGGGCACAACCTCAGGCTGAATGGACAATCCTTTAAAACAGAGATGAGGAGGAATTTCTTCAGCCAGAGACCAGTGAATCTGGCTGTGGAGGCCAGGTCATTGAATGTCTTTAAGACAGAGATGGATAGGTTTTTGATTAAGGAGATCAGGAGTTACGGGGACCAGGCAGGAGAATGGAAATGAGAAAAACATCAGCCACGATTGAATGATGGAGCAGATTCAAATCGGCTGAGTGGCCTAATTCTGCTCCTACATCTTATGGAGGCTGACAAAAATGAAGAATATTCATTTAGGAAGGCACCAAATGCATTGAAAGCCTTCTTTGCGATCAGATTTTGAATTTTTTTTTCAGCCACCTCAGAACCCAAACTGGAGTGCAAGTAATTCATATTCATAATCATAATCAATGCCATGGACTGCCCGAGGAGAAATGCTACCTAATAAAAAAAAAGCAGGCACTCACTATATTCATTTCCGGCTCAATGTTTAAACCAAAAGCTGAACAAAACAAACAAAACAACAAGATTCACAGAGAATGGACATTGCTCAATGCTGAAATACAGCAAATTGCACAGCACCAACACAAAGCTAATCATACCACGAGTCACTGCCTTACAATACAGAAGTTAATGCTGGATTCAAGAAACTCCTCCACTGCACTATCACAACATATTCAAGCTATTTTCCACACAATAGACTAGCAGTTTATATCTGACTAAAGGGCTTTTTAGGTACGGGAAAATTGTCCGTATCGCTCCAAATAGATTTCCACCCTTTGTCAGACTTAAAAAAAGCACTAATCAACATAAATGACTCCGGCTGATCAAGTTGCACAACGCTTCACCCATCTTCCCTACTCTGTAGCTCGCAAAAGAAAAAATACTGCATCTTTCTTCATCAATACATCTGAATGAGTGGCATTGACCTTATAGGGTTTTATTCTTGCTTAACTGATCAGTCAGACTATCCCACAATAACTTCTAATCTTACTCCCACATATTTATTTCTGGAGTCCCAAGAATCCCAAGACTTTTCAGACTTGTGCTACACATTACCAGCACCACTTTAAACACCTTCAGTGAGAAAAATAACCAATTCTGTATAAGCCACAATTCCCTGCAATTAAAAAGTTGGAGACCAAAACCATTGCGCTTAGTTCCAGTCAAATATTGTCCCCTATTCCACCTCCTCTCCCTAGATACTCCAGCTAAACCAGATTATTTTCAACTTTAAAGCTCTATTTGACCAAGATTCATATGTCTTCCATCGCCATCATTCATCTCCAATATATCATCAGAGCTGTCCCTGCCTCATATCATTTGTGCCTGAAATCTATACTGTTACCACCGCCACTATTTGAATGTGCTTGGGTGGCCTTCCATCTTCTACCTGTAAAACTTTAGGACATCCAAACTCACTATCTATAGCTTAATTAATGCATATTTATCTATCAAACCTGTTCTCATGGATCCAAATCAGCTCTGGGTCCATCAACAGCCCAGTTTTAATTTGTCTTCATTTGTGTTCAAATTCCTTATGACCACATCCCCGCCTCTTCGCTAAGATTTAAGTCATCAAACGCTGGCCACAGGGTTTTTTTTTTCACCTTACTATTAGTAGCCATGCTTTCAGTTGCTTGGGTCCCGAATGCCCTATCTTTCAGGTTTTTGTTATCATCTCCTTTGGTTTTGTATAATTTTTGCCGGATCACACTTCAAATTGCTTTGAGGGGTTCTTCTACATGAAAAAAATTCTATATGAAGACATTGCTGTTCTAGTTACTGCTTTGACTGGCCTCTAGCTGGATAGTAGCTGCTAAACGTTAAATTGCCAGCCAATGTTACGCATCCACACACACAAACACAACATAGAATATAATACAATTTCTGCTTGCATCTCCACTCCTTGTAAGACAGCATATTATAAATATGGTCCATCACTCACTCAGAAGTATTTAGTTAGTAGTGAAGCACTTTATGCTACAAAGTGCAGCCATTCCTGTTCATAAGAATATAGCAGTGAATGAAGTTATCAGTTTGGTGTTGTGTGACAAGGGAAGAGCAATGATAGGGGCACCACGAACAACTGGACTCCTACAGATTTGAAGTGCTGAGTCAGCCCCAACTGCTTTATATTGTCCAATTTAGAAAGCAAGCTCCTCAGTCGCAACAATGGAATTCCATATTTATGAAACAATTGAGCGAGAAGTAATGCTCAATCTAGATGGCAATGTGTTTTTGGTCACCTGCAGCATTGCTAATAGTGAAGGTTATGGCATTTAGAACACAGTTGCGCAAAATATCAAAGAGAGACGGACTTTCACATACATTCTGCAATTCAGTTAGGGGTTTTGCCTTTTTTTTTTAAATGACGTGCTCCTTTATCTATGTGTCCAGATTTTTTCCAACTTATAAAATCTTGGTAAACAAAATGTGCACTTTAAAATTACATGTTTCTGCAAGTTGACAGTCTGGGAACAAAAAGAAACTTCATCCAAGGGAAGTGACAATCAATAGTAGAAAAGCTTGAAAATACAAGATGACAACTGAGCACAAACAGAAGGGAGAAAATTAAGTCAAGTATTTTCCAAAAATAATTTTGGCTGCCATCTTTGTTTCACCACCAAGCTGCAGTTTAGAATTAACAATCAAGTTTTGCCAGACAAAAAGGGCAAACCTTGCTAATAATTCTTGTGCTTCAGGTGTACATTTTTTGTAACTGTGAAAATCAGCATAGTAGAAAACAGTGAAGTGCAGCAAATAGCCATTCATTTTAATCCCTAGAGAGGGTGGATGAAGTCAAGTGAGAAATTAAAGCCAAAAATCAAAAACTAACCTGAGTATTTCAGTTTTAACCACTACCCTCCCACCAAAAATACATTTTGGCCAAGGTTTCCTTGATCTTGGGAAGCTAGACAGGTAAAAGGAGGGTTGGATTGATAAGCCATCACAACAGGCTTTGTGACTCGCAAGAATAGCAATGTTTCTTCCAGGCCCAACAAATTTTCCTCTCTGCAATTAGTTAACCCTCACAACAATCCCTCCCTCGACAATAATAAACAACCCCCATCTCTGATCTTTTGGCCTCAGTCATATACACCACAGGAGATGGCCATTCGGCCAATCGAACCATACTTAGTCGCTGTCAGGCAAACTAGTCAGTCCTAATCCCCTGCTTTATCCAAGTGACCCTGCAAGTTTATTTCCTTCAAGTGCCCTCCAATTTCCTTTTGGAATCATTTATTGACAGCTCTGCTTTTAAACTGCAGCAGTGTCACCGGCTGCCCCCTCCTTGACAGGAGTTTTAAAATTCAAAAATGGTATTTTCAGCAGGATGAACCCATTTTCTGATCCATTCTGTCACAGCACAACTGAACTCTTGAAATGATCAGCTTGTATTTTTTGTGACTCCTCGTTTAGAGCTCTGTCAGACCACGTGCATTTGAGTTACTATTTTGGTTGCTAATTAAGGATGCATCTAGATTGCAAGCTCAATGTCTGAAATAATTCCTGGACTCAACCCAACTCGAGAAACTCTCTCAGGAGAAGGCAACCTCACCAATTAAGTTTGTCATTCAGTAGAGTGTAAATCCAGTGCATTAAACCTAGTTTATGAATACTCCAAATCTAATGGACAGTTAATTCCTATTTTAGTGTAGGCTGCATACTAAATGGATGTATTTACCCTTATAAATATCCACAATTGTAATTTCTGGCAACACTTCTATACATATCCAGCATTGTAAAGAAGCTAGTTAAAGTTCCAGCTAGTCTGTCTAGGAATCTTAAAGTCACAGGTCAGTCTTCAATATAAATACACTGCAAAATAGCAAATATGCTAAGTGTGAAGTAATGCACAACAGGAATTAAATTGGCTTGATTTAGAAATCTTACATCCTTAAATCCAAATTTGGCTGGTTGTGTCATAGAAACTGACCTCAAGGTGCTGCTGAATGCTACAGGCCTCAGTTATAATCCTTATTATAAAACCTCTATTGTGCAGAATAAAGCCATTCAGCCCATCAAGCCTGCACTGACAACAATTGCACCCATTTACCCTGCTAATCCCCCTGACACTAAGGGGCAATTTAGCATGGCCAGTTAACCTAGCCTGCAATCTTTGGACTGTGGGAGGAAGAAACTGGAGCACCTGGAAAAAATCCACTCTGACATGGGGAGAGTATGCAAGCTCCACAGTCAGATACCCAAGACCAGAATTGAACCCGGGTCCCTGGTACTGAGGCAGCAGTGCTAACCTCTATGCCATCGTGCCACCCATATATTCTCCAGTTTCCAAGAGCTGCTTCTGTTGAGTGTCCTACCCCTCTACCTTCATACTTCTCTTTTGTTTTATATTGCTGGCCGTTGCCATTAAGGTAGGAAGAATCAACGAAAGTGCCGAACATCTCTGCCGCATAGAGTTGATTTTTCCAACACTTTGAAGTTGCAAAACAAAGCAAAATGGAAGAACCTGATTAGGGTACACAACTTGAGGCCAGTTTACTGGAACTAAAGATGTGGAAACAAATATCCAATTTCACAACTTCATTGGTTACACAAGGATCAAGGAAGGGGTTTTTAAAAAAAATTCAGCCTTGAGAGGAGAACCAAAGAATGCGAAAACAACCTTTCCCCAAAATGAGTGAGATTAGAAGACAAAGCAACAAAGAACATTTGGTGTCACAGCACCACAGTCTTATGATTCCATCTGAATATAATGTTACAACTCTTCTGCAGAATTCATCTAACATACCAGCACCATATTAAATAAATCATGTTCATCAATTAATACTCTCTATTGGAACAATAACTGCCTTCAGATGCACAGCACCTTGCTTTACAGACCAATTTCACCCTCCTTCCTGGATGGAGGAGCCACAAATCTATCCATACATGTCAATTTGTATATATTGTTAAGGAGCAATACAAGCCAAAAAGTTTCTCTTCTCTTCACCTTCAAATAAAAATCACTATTACTGCATTAGCTAATAGGGCATTTGGAATGGTTTTACAGTACACATCCCCGAGATGGACTAAAATGAGCGATTTAACTCATTCCAAAGAATACAGTTCCAGCCCCTCAGGTCTCGGCTGGACTGTGTATGAGCTGCTGAACCAGTGGCATGGTTACAACCGGAGAGAGGCAATTTTATTCGAAAGGCTCTTTACAAAACCAGAATTTCGGTTAAACTAGTGCGTTTCACAGTCACCCATTTGTTATTCCTCCATCGAGGACCCACTGCAAAGCAGCCTAGAAAACTGAAAGTGTAAAGCTTTAGCATGAGTATAGCTCTCCCTGCTCCCACCCCCTCCCCCAACCTGACAAAAACGCAACAGGTTATCAGCATGCCTAGGTTTTGCAAACAGTTTTGTTCAGCCTTTTGCAAGACTTCTATGACATGAAGCAAAGCATAATCACCCACCTTAAAACAGGCCATAAGAGCAATACTTACTATAGTGTGTCAGGTGGGCCTATGATAAGCACTTCCCATCTGTATAGGTCATTGTCATCGATCAACCCCGCTGAAAAACCATCAACAGGATTCTTGTTCAGCTCTAAAATGATAAGTATGGACAAAGGTTACATTTTTAGCAAGTTCTAATATTTAATATAAAATTGTCACAGTACTGTTCAAAAAGAACCCACACCATCATTTACCCTTCAAGTTAATCTTGCAGATGACACTATAAATCAAAAGTCAAAGTCTATTTATGAAAACACAGACTTCAAAAGAATAATATTGTACATTATGTTATTTTTAAATTGCAGTGATAACAGTTGTGGCATTAGAAAGAGCCAGCTCAATGCAATTGCATTGTAATGGCCTGGGTGAAATGAATTTGTTTCCCCAATGCTCTGAACCCCAGTACAGACCAAATAGAAACTGCACCCCCAAATGGAATATTCAAAAAGCACTGGAACAAACCATTTGCTCTCCATCACCCTCAGATACTGTGCAATCATTCACACCATCCACTCACGCTTCAAGCATAAACTCCTTAGTAATGAAAACGGAAAATGATGGAAAGATTCATCAGTTTAGGCAGCATCTGAGGAGTGTTATGACTCCCGTTGGCATTGTCGCTGAATGGAACAATCCCAGAATGGAACCCCAGCTCAAAATACTGCAACTTTTACTTTTTGAAACAAAACATGGAAGAGAGTCAAAGGATTAGCTTTAACAGGAGTAAAAGTAAACATGAAAAAATTGGATTATGATACAATGTTCCTTTACTGCCCCCTTAGTGTAACAATTCCACAGAGATTACAAAGTAATGGTCTCACTAACACAAAGTTCCTTTTAAGCACACTAGATGAAAGTCATAAGTCATACTCCTCTCTGAAACCAAGTGAATGGTCTGTGGACTTCTCCAGATGACTTTTTTTTTTACTGAGAGCCACCTTGTCATCTCACTGAACTTCAGATTCCAAATGAGCGATTTCAAATTCTGCTTTCAAAAATAAAATCACACTTTGTTTTCCCTCTGCTGCTTCTATCCAAGTTTCACACCCCTTTCTTCAGATTTCATTTACCTTCAAAAGGCTTTTACACAAAATTTGAGGTCCAGCTATCGATTTCCACAATTATTTCAAATAAGATCTCAAAAACCGCAGATATCTCTTCAACTCTGACTTTATTGAACAGTAATCTGTCTGGTTTGCAGTTTCCTCTTTTCTGTTAACTCCAGATTTCTTGAAAGTTTCTCTTCATTTTTCTAGTTTCCTTAACTAGTGGGACTTTAGATTTCTAGCATCTGTTTTCTTAATCTCCATGCCATAGTATGGCTTTCCTCCTAGCAAGCTGAAAGAGATGATTTCTCTTTAGCCTTCTTTCAGAACCAAGTGCTTCCAGCAGAGCTGCCTTCTCTCTCACTACCTATCTCCAACTGCAATCGAATTAGCTAAACTAAAACTTAAAAATTTCTCTACAAGGCCTCCATAATTGCTAATATTTACTCTTCATGCTGTAGCCTGCATAATAAAAATCACATTTGGAATTGAAACCAACCCTCACAAACACGTTTGTGCAGCATGAATCTAATCTAAATGTCCCTTAAAGTTACCTTTATTTTCTTAACAGGAGCGAGAAACTTGGCAAACATTGAGTCTGTATCATATGGTCTCAACACGTTAACTCTGTCTCTTTCCACAGATGCCAGATCTTCTGAATCTTTCCAGTATTTTCTGTTTTTAATTTCATATTTCCAGCATCCACGGTATTGTTTTGTAAACTTCGGATGGGCAACATATTCAGGTATGTCCCTGACTCAAAGGCAACAATCTAGCGAGGCTTGAGTTCAACTTTCCTCAATCTTAGCCACATAGCAATTTATTCCCGAAATGAAAACTTTCCTCTTCTTTTAAAAACTGTCAAGTTCTCTGCAGGTAATCCACACCCACTACATTTCAGCTGTTTGTTCTAGAGGAAAGTTAACTTGGCCCAAAAGTTAAAGATTTTGCTAAGGAAATGCAGACTTTGAGGCTACAAAGACAGACTGAATATGGTCCCAGCTTAGCTGCTAGACAGGGAAGAATGCATACAAAAATTCATCATAAAAGCCATCACTGGTGAAACCAAAACTGCCCACAAATTGTATAATTTGTGCCACCATTCTCCCAATTATGCACAGTCCCTCCCAACCATACTTTAGCTTAGAAAGTTCAACCGTGTCCCTTGCATGCATTCATTTTTCCAAACTAAATCATCAAATCAGCCTTACTGTTGCAGAATAGAACTTTTGGTCATCATTCTTGTCACTTCTTTGTGGTCTCCAGAATCTAGATAGCCTTCATGTGCGTGAAGGCATCTTATACTGATGCCCTGTTGACCAATACACATGCCACATGTAGTGAATTGGCAACAGGCAATTGATACTGCTCAATTTTAGAGCCACATGATACTCATAACCAGCATTGTAAGTTTAACATGTCTGAGCGTAGGTATAACTCTGAACCATGACATCAGTCCCCTAGTTAAACAAGGGAAATAAACCACGTTGCTGTTAGGTAAAAAATCATATATCAGAGAGACTGTAATTATGTTTATCAGAATATTTAATCATTGGGTTTCTATTGGCTCAGAGGCTGAAGGGCCACATATTCACTGAAATAAGGAAAGTATTCCACTTCATTTCTTCTCCATTCCTGTTCTAAGTGCTTCTAAATGACACATTTAGATCCACTGGACTGTTGCATGAAATGCTGTGAAAGCCAGCTTTTGGAAGGTCAGCAGTCTGATTACTTGCAAAATTTTCTTTGGGAATCTAATGACACAGGATGCTAACTAAAGAACTTGGTTTTGTTTAGCTGGTTTACAGAGTAGTGAACAGCATTGCATAGATACCTATTAGGGTGAAAATGTGCAACTTTGGCAAGCTGCGGCGATGCAGCAACATCCAGATGCATTTAGCGATCATAATAGATCTGTTGAGCGATTGAAACGAATAGGATGCTTTTGGCGTTAAAGGAGAGATTGCAGGAGGTTGGCCACAAGCCAACAGTTGATTAAATATCCACAAGCTGTGATGGAAATGGCAGGTGACAGAGCATAAAGCAAGGCAAGAGTCAGAGCGCAGAAATTAATACGGAGGATCTGTTGATTCTTCTCCTCCCAGAGTCTCCTGTTATCAATTCTGCGAAATGGAGACAGTCTTAAATAAACTGAAGTACAGTCAGAAACAAAGCACTTCAGTTAACTGATTGTCACCACCCTTTGAAAGTGTGTACATTAGGCTTGCTGAACATGAACTGCAAAACCTTTTGAAGCTACTCCCCTGGTTCTGGCAGCGAATACATTGGTCTTGATCACTAATGGCTTAAAACCTCAATCTTGATTTTTAAAATATTGCCCTTTTGTTTTATTAGCATTTCTGTTTTCTATCAAGTGGTGAAGTTTGGCAAGTAACAAAATCCAATTTGATGACACTGCTCAAATACAAGCATATAAAAGTTATGCCTGAACTAGCACTCTTGATACAAGACCAGATAGTCCTGGAAATACAACCTGAAATTCCATATGCTTTTTCTAGATCTCGTGTATGGTTTGAGCACAAGGTCATCATGATCCCCACAATAATTAGGTACCAGAGCATTGACCTTTCACCAGTCTTTTGCATTAAGCATATTTAAACAGCTGAGTCTGATGCTTTAGCATTCAGTTACATTCTCCTGTTAATAATATAACCGATTACAGGAAGAATGTGCTCAGGATAGATCTCGACAAAATTCAGTGCCTCTTTAGCAAAGATCATAAAAATCAGAACAAGAATAAATTAACTGCTATTTGATAGCATTGCATTGGTAGGACAGCATAACATTGAACAGAACATTCAATGTAGAATCCCTACAGTGCAGAAACAGGCCTTTTAGCTCATCAACGTCTGAAAAACCATCCCACCCAGGAACCCCTCCCCATAACCTTTTGCATTTATCATGCTAATCCACCCAACCTACACATCTTTGGAGAAAACCAGAGCACACACAAAACCTATGTAGGCAGTCACCCAAAGCCAGAATTTAACCCAAGTCCCCAGCACTGCAAGGCAGCTACGCTAACCATTCTACCACTCCGGTTAGTAAATATTGTTAAATTGGTCAGATAAAGTAATCTTTTATTATAAATAATCACTTTCAAGTTGATAAACTAGTGGTTTTTGCAACAATGCTAGTAACTCATTCTGGCAAGAAATCAATTTGAATTGCAGTACGTGCACCTCATCTTCATTGTGAAACTACGCAACAGTGTGATGGTCTGTACAGCCTACGTAATGTTAGAAACTTAACACTCATCAGGTTGGTGGAAAATTATCATCCTTTAACAACAGCAAGTTAATTTCAGCAAATAACTGCCTAACTTTCTGGAAAGCCTCCACTGAAAACATAGTTTTGTCAGAGAAATGCAGCCAAGAAATCAAACCTAGACTATGTGCCTGAAAAGGTTAGGCTTGCATCTGGTTAACGTTGTTCTTAAAAAAGTCACTCATTCTCATAGGTTTCAGATTATGATTAAATTCCTTTAGAGAGAAAGCGCACAAACAAAAGTGTATGCAATCATTTGATTGCTTTATTGCGAAAGAACTTTGCACAAGGGAAATTTGGGGAAAATATTTAAGAGTTCACAAGTTTTGCAAGTCGTGCTGGCAGGCTAAACTAATCTTAATGCAACACTTCGCTGGCAATGACATGCTTTCAGTGTAAGCGTTTCATTATCTCAGCTTAGCACCACCAAATTATTTGCAGCATAAATTGAAAGCAGCAAGTTGATTCTAAAATCAGGTTAAACATGTGAATTGCTTAAAAAACAAACATTTTTATCATTGGTAGCAACAACCCTATTCCAAACATAGTACATGGTATTGCACTCTGCAGCACTGCACATTATACGATAACATATTATACAAGCATGTCCTCCGCATTTCATAAGCATATTTACGTAATGCAAATTTTTGTCAGCAAACTTTGGAAGGGTGTGGCTTTGGTACATTGAGAGGATAGTTTTCATATAGCAAATCATCTGATGTGACCACCATTAGTTTCATTTATAACCCAACCGCACCAATGATAATTCACCATTACAGATAATTTTCATATCATATTTTGTTAATGTGAGTCAAAATGTAAAATCAGTTTCTGTGAAGCCAGAATGAATGATTTACAGGCCAGCTGAACCCCTGCAAAAAAATAGTTAAAGCACCAGACAGAGAAAAAGATCAGGAAATTAGAGGTATATGTAACATAGGTAATGCCGTAATCATGCGGGACTTAAATCTTCATACAGACTGAACAAACAAAGCCTGCAATAATGGCACAGGGTAGGACTTTATGAAGTGCATTCAAATAAGCTTTCTAGATCAGTACGTAAAAGAGCTAACTAGAGAAGAGGTTATTTTAGATCTAGTAACCATTTTTACATCCTTTATTCCGCTGTTATTGGAATACGAGGCTCCACTGTGGTCGAGCAGAAGAAGTAAAGCATTGATGCAAAGCCTTTGAAAGTGTTCTAAAAAGGGCTTTTAAAGTCATTCTGACCCTAATTGCTACTCAGAAGCCATTCACAATTGTTTTTGAACCACGAGAACAGTTGTGATCAAATCTGTTGCTCTTTTGTGCTCGCGCTGCCAATCTCTAAACTTCATTACCATCACCTGAAGGTAGATCTCACAGCAGCTACCAGTTACAGACTTCAAAACAACTAGCTGAATTAAGGTCAGAATAATCCAATTCCATTCCACAACTGCAAAACAAACTCTACTGTGCATTAGACTTTGAACTTTGACAATGTAAGGCCTTAATATGGCAGGTACATTATTCTATTCTGCTTTTTCTGCATTTTTTTGTCTTTTGCTTGTAATGACTGATTGTAAAAGCTTGCTTCATGGCCACAACAGAAGTTGATTTTCACACAAGTAAGCCTTTGAATTAAGAAAAGTTTGTTCATAACTTGAAATAAAAGACACTCTTGCGTGGGTGATGATGAATTTTATAATTGGGTTTGACAGTGAATCTATCAAGTCCAAAATTAGGGTCCTAAATCAAACTACATATTGCTAATAAGGGAAATTAAAGATAGTATTAGCTTAAAAGGAAGAGATAATGACAATGGTATTAAAAACGTAGTAAGCCCGAGGATTGGAAGAATTGAAAAATTCAAAGGATGACGGCAAAGCTGATAGAGAAAATAGAATACAAGAGTAAATAAGCAAGAGAGAAACCACAAATTTCAAAAAACTTCTGCACCTTACTAGGGAAGAGGTATTTACAGCCTTAAAACACAGTAAGGGGGATAAATCCCCTGGGCGTGACCAAATGGATCCTTAGAGCTTGTGGGAGGCTAAGGAAGAAATTGCAGAGATATTTGCTTCATCTCTTTCCACTGGCAAAGTTTGCGAAGACTGGAGGGCGGCTAATATTGTTCCACTGTTTAAGAAGGGTAGCAAAGACAAGCCAGTGAGCCTGAATTCAGTGATGAGTTATGGAGGGGATTCTGAGGGACAGGATCTACCAACATTTGGATAGTAAAAGTCTTATTAGCGATAGTCACATCTGATGAATCTTAATGTTTGTACGATGTACAATTCTGGTCTCCTTCTCAAAAGGAAGAATGTGCTTGTCCCACAGGCATTACAGAAGCTTCGTTAGATTAACTCCTTGGATGAGGGGACTGGTCTATGAGAGGACTCTGCCAATATCCTCTGGAGTTGAAAAGCCTGGGTCCCTGGCAGTGTGAGGCAGCAGTACGGACCACTGTACCACGATCCCACCTTTATTTATTCTTCAACCAGCATCACTGGTTGAGTTAATCATGAAAGCAGCTTGACCACTCATACAATGGATAAGCCTGAAATGGTGGATAAAAAGCAGTAGCTTCATCAGCATAATAAATTTCAAACACTACAAAAGGAAACACAGCATCTGCCACATTCTGCCATTTGTAGTGGATAAAGGAATATGTCAAGGCTACGGGTGAGGTGGAATAATGGGACGCAGAGAGAAGAGGCGCAAGAAAAACATCAGTACTTCCTACGGACAAGCTTTTTTTTTAAATGATGTGGGCAGCATTTATTGATCATAAATGTTGTGACTGCTGTTGGCCTATGTATTAATTTACAGTGACTACACTTAATAACTGGTCATTTTATTGGTTGTGAAGCAGTGTGTCTGTTTCTTGGCCTGAAGACACCCGAAGTACAAGCTCTTGCAGGAGAAAAGCTGGAACTACTGTTTTGTCAACACACTGAGCAAAATTCACCAATTTGACTTGGAACCTGAAAGCAATACAGATTTTAGGTTGACAGAACATGCAAAGCTATCCCTCAGAATATAAACCTTTGCTCAAACTATAACATAAATACCACAGTTTCTCCAGAAGGATGAAAATACTGAGAACAGAGGGCGATAGATTCCAGCCCACCTCACAGCAATCTCCACATTTCAAAGCTAAAAGCTCGCACATCCCATGAACTGTCTAGAATTGAAGGCAGCACATTTGGAGAGGCGAGGCAAGCCAAGCCAAACCTTGTCTTCGGATTAAAACGTATGATTTCTGCTGTACACCAGGTCAGAGCAGAGGACAATTTGGACATCGCACTAATAGACTTTAATCAGATCATGTTAGCAGAAACCAGCAATAACAGGAAATTAAACAAAGTCAAATAGAGAATCCCTGGTACAGATATATTAATGTATCTAGCAGTTTGCACACCATCTTCATTAAGTCCTTTCATCACAAAAGCAGACCGCCATCATTCTGCAGACTTTTTAAATACTGCTTTATTCAGGGATGATGAAATCAACTGCAAATCGAGGTTATAAAGTTCTCTTGCTCAGATTCTGCTGCTTTTAGTAGTGCCCCTGGAGTGATCAGTAATGTTCCAATCTTATAAACAAATAGCATTTTACCTAATTTCATAGCTCAATGTGGAGCTATGGCAGGAGGCAAGCAGAATCTGAGGGGTCAAGTTGGTCCCAAGATGACATGCTGTCAAGAATGTAAGCAAAACCTCTGTCAGACTCAAAAGGTAATTACAGACATACATTATCTATATGATCAGCCAAGCCAGCTCTGATTCACAAATGTCTAAATACCCAAAGGTTTAGCTTATAAACCAAACACACAGAATTTATTAATGCTCTTATGTTGGTGCTTAAACTTCTGCACTGCCTATACACAGGATCCCAAAGGCCTTGACACCAACATATTCAAGTGTCAAACGCAGTGGATGAGGAAAAATATAATCCATTATCAGATAAATGTAACCTGTAAATAACTTAGTACAACTGAGTGTGATTTAATGAGGCTAAGTGTGGGATAGGTATCCATACACATCAAGCAGCTAATCAAGTCAAAAAATCTCTGGCACGTGCTGAGTGGCCAATCTCAGGTCAGGTCAGAGACTTGCAACCAGCAATGTTAGAGGATATCCAGTAACACCCGCTGAAATTTACTGACCTGGAGTAGACACAAAAATCTTGCTAAGCGGTAGTACTTTAACTCAAGTACCCACTGAACAGCCAATAATAGAGAACCATGGATTATCGTTACTAATATTGAGTGGCCTGAGAAAGCACTACAGGCATTTAGCAGCTCACATGGCGGCTTTCATGTGGTTTGTCAAGGGTCAGGAACTTGGCAATACACCCAGCCACGATATTGCGGGAAAGTGTGGTGTAACTTCAGGGAAGAAAGAGGTAGGAAGCAGGATTCAACTAGGCAACTCCAATGATACAGGCCTAATGGAGACTGAAGGAGAAAGGGAAAACTCACAGCAGGGTGTGCACACTATGGCACTCAATTCCACTTTCACTGCCAAACGCCCTTTGATTCAATACTGAAATCAGTACTTAGCAGCTACGGCAGGCAACAAGACATCAGGACATTAACACTATGATGGATACAAAAACAATCTTGGCTGAAAACTGTAACAAGCAATATTTAAAAACTTGCTATTTTATGTAAATATCTTATGTGAAATTAAAAAGGAAATTTGTTCAATCCATTCAGTCCATTCCAATCAAAGTCTGACATTGGAATTTTGCTTCTGATATTTGTATTCAATGCAGATAAATTCAAGAGGTAGCAGGAAGTGGGATGGCATTTAAACATTGTACATGTGCTACAGAATACAGGAGGAGGAGGCAGTGCTGTGTGGCATTGTCACTGGACTAGTAATGCAGAGACCCAGGGTAATGCTCTGGGGACCTGGCAGATGGTGAGATTTGAATTCAATAAAAACTGGAATTCTTACCTGGTCTGGCCTACATGTGACCCCAGATCCACGGCAATGCGGTTGACTCTTACTACCCATCCTTGAGTGGGGATTTAATTGCTGGCTCGGCCAGTTACCCGCATCCCACAAACAAATTTTTAAAAATATATACATCAGCAGCAGCTACAATATTAGTATTTATTTCCTTCTTTACAACATAAAAATAAATGGTTAGAAATTAGAAAAATAAGCCAAAATTGCAAAGCATCATGTATTAATCTACTGTTGCAATAGATGAAAGTGATCCAAACATACTGAAGGCTGGCTTCAGTAGAACAACTGATCGTATGTTGATTACCAAGTTTGCAACTTCATCACCAAAACTTAGCAAAGCAGGTTTGGCACTCAAAAGTACAAAAAACCCCAAGAAAATGGTCAGAATTAAGAACATTGCACATCTCAAACTCCATTTTCATCAAAACATTCAACAGCCTATATTTATTTGTGTCATAAGTAGGCTTACATTAACACTGCAACCCCCTAGTCGCCACACTCTGGCACCTGTTTGGTTACACGGAGGGAGAATTTTGCATGGTCAACGCACCTAACCAGCACGTCTTTCGGACTGTGGGAGGAAACCCAAGCAGATACGGGGAGAACATGTAGGCTCCGCACAGTGACCTAAGCTGGGAATTGAACTTAGCCCCTGGCGCAGAGAGGCAGCAATGCCAACTACTGTGCCATAACGTTGCCCATTAGGAGCCCTTCCTCTGGCTGATTATGTTCTAGGGCAGATCAGCATAAGAGTTGGAGAATGAAATAAACAACTCAGTCTCTGCACTGTACCCAGCTGGTGTTAGTGCATGCCAGAAAATAACACAAGTGGAAAAATGCAGGCAAAAATCCAAACCCTACTGTATCAAAAATTTGCTACATTTAATGCAGGCAAAAATCCAGACCTTACTGTCTGAAGAAATTGCTACATTTAACTTTGCATTCACAAGAAATTGCACAAGCAAACTCATGCTGGGATCCATGTATCCTTTCGCCATTAACATTTTGATTAAAACCCAGCCAGAAAAAAAATGATTCTGGAACAGCTCCAGAGTTGATTGCACGGAGTCAAAACATTAATTTCATAGCAGTAATCACTAAACATTCATTTCAGGAAATAAAACCAACACAATGGGAAACCAACTGCAAAAGGAGGGCAATGGTAGGCTCCAGTAACCATTTATCATCCACCACTTTTCAAAAGCAAACTGCGCCTCCAAAGATGGTCCAAGTTCCAAGGGTTACAACTGCAAAAAGTTGGAACATTTCAAATGGGCCAAATAAGTTTTATACTTTTGTAGGACTGGATGTTCTGCCAAAAGGGAGTGAATGACTGAAAACCTCAAATTGTATGAAATATTGTGGGCGGGAAACCTAGCTTTTGGACAAAGCAGAAAAGCACCATGCCTGAAAGAAGCTCTCAGATAAAACAATGAGAATCAATACCAACATTTGAAACAGGGTTATATTTTACAAGATCAGTTCAGGTCATCACTTGTAATGAGGCAATACCAAATAGTTCCTTGTAAATCTGAGGTGCAAAATGCCTGGGAAGATTTTAACAGGCAATCCTATCTTGGTAACCATCTAGATTTCTCTTTGTGTACAGTGCTGCAGAATGTTGCTAAAATGGTTATACTGCATTTGTACAGCACACCTTGTGGAATGTGCCTTTGCAAAGAAGGTCTGGAGTGAGATGCAGTGGTATTTGTCGAAGTCCGTCCCAAGCAGCTCGGTGACGCAGGTGCTCTACAGGCCGTTTCCGGGGACGCACACCGAGACGAATATCAACTGCTGCTGGAAGGTCATCAACTCGGTGAAGGATGCACTTTGGTCCGCCCGATACTTGCTGATCTTCCAGTTGAAAGAACTGTCCTCGACCGAGTATTGCAGACCGGCACATTCCAAGGTCCAGGACCATGTGCTGAGGGACGCGCTGAAGCTTGGAGCAATCACCGCAAAGGCACAAAGGGGAAAGGCCAGACTAAGGCCTTTTAACAGAGGCAGACCGAGGGCCCGGGAACTGCAGAATACCCTCGACCTGCGTAACTGTGTGCCAATCTGAGCAATAACGGCACACAGTAATTTCTGAGGCATGTATATAGTTTTAAGGTTTGAAATGTAATGACTGTAATTTGTATAGAACTGTAAAAAGGTTTAACTCTGCACTGTTTGCAATTCAAAGACATGTAGATTTGCAATCATTTATTTGAGATTTTTATTCATAAAGTATATTTTTGAAAAAAAAAATCAAATCTCTCCAGGTTTGTGTTACCTGAAACTACCATCGTAGAATCTTACCTAGAAATCATAATTTTCCAATGGTATGGGAATTTGATTTCATTTACATACCTAGTTTTGGACTTAGATGTCCAAAGATGTGCAGGTTAGGTGGATTGGCCATGTTAAATTGCCTCTTAGTATCAGGGAGATTAGAAGGGTAAATACATGGGATTATGGGGATAGGGCTTGGGTGGGGTTGTTGTCAGTGCAGCTTGATGGGTCGAATGGCCTCCTTCTGTACTGTAGGGATTTTATGAGATCTACTTGTTAAGTAGGTAACGGTTCCATTTGTTTATCAAACTTAACATATATATCCAGTCACTGATGTAGCAATGAGGAATGGTAGTTATCATTTTAAGTCTAGATTATAGGTGCATGACACTTCTGGGCAGAGAGTGATCATTATTTTCCAGTTAGCTAGTACTAAGTTATAAAAGGAAGATGCTCTACTTTCATAGCATATCATTCAGCAAAGTTCCCGTTTTGAATTTGTTCACAATATCTGCTTCCACTGAAGTGCTACAAACGACCAGAGATGCAAGGAGAGGAGAACGGATTTAAATGATTTACACAGAACTTGGTGAAATACATTCCATTTGGTCCATTTTGTTAAAATTATGTTCACCTTCCCTCTTGAGCCACGTGAATTTGCACTGAATTAAGCGAGTCAAAAATACCCACGTTTCTCTTTTTATTGTTCCGTAGACCCACACTATTTTGGCACCTTTCACAGTGGCTTTTCCATTCCCAACACTTCAATGTACTATTGCCAAATCTGTGGATGACTCAAAAGATAGGTGGAAAGGAAAGTTGCAAGGGTGACACAAAGTTCTATAGAGGGATATAGACAAGTTAAGCAAGTGGGCAAAAAATGGTAGTAAAATGTGATGTTTTGCACTTTGGTAGGAAGAATAAAGGAGCTGATTATTCAAATAGAGAAAGACTGGAGTAAGCTGCAGCACAGAGGGATCTGGAGGCTCTCCGACTGGATTTGGAGGTATTAATGCATACATCACAAAAAGCTAGCATGCAAGTTCAGCAAGTAACAAAGGCAGCAAATGAAATGCTAGCCTTTATTTCATGAATGAAGTATAAAAATAGGGAAGGTTTCGCGAAGACAATGCAAGGCACTAATGAGACTACACCTGGAATACTTAAGTTTTAGTCCTCTTATTTTAAAATATACTGGTATTTTGGCAGTATAGAGAAAGTTCACTATATTGATCCCAGGAACAGAAGGATTTTCTTATGGGGAGGAGGTTGGTTCAGCACTCATTGGGAGTTTAGAAGAATGAGAGATTATCTTATTGGTTTCCTCTGTGGGACAGTCTAGGACCTCAGAATAAAGGGTCGCCCATTTATAACAGAAATAGGAAGAATTTATTCTGTGGATAGCAAACCTGTGAAATTCTTTACTACAGAGCGTTGAAGAGGCTGAGTCATTAAGTATGTTCAAGGCTGAGACTTATATTTTTAGCTCATCATGATTCTTATCTTCACAAATGGAAAGTGGTCTTATGTTTTAAGAAAAAAAACTATCATAGCAATCAACAGGCCATGTTAAAAATCTTACATATGTCAATAAACCATACAATAAATACTGGCAATCATGGTAATACATGACCAAAAAAATCAAGCAAAGAGAAATTAAGCTCATGACAGATGTCAGATGGATAATACAATGGAGAACCAGGCTGAATATAGAATGTTCAGAGGGGAATTGACAAAGCAAATAAGAGAAGCCAAGAGGGAGTATGGAAAGTGACTGACATAGCTGAGATATTAAATGAATGCTTCTCATCAGTCTTTCCCAAGGAAGATGCTGCCCAGGTAATGGGGACAACCTGCACCTAGCTATAGTGATTTCTTGTGATTTATAAGACATTTCAGGAGGGTATTTAAGGGTCACCACTTGAATCCTATATAACAGCTGGTGCACCTCTACAGTCAATTGACTAAGGATTTTACACTGCATCAGTTAAATATAAATAGCAGGTGTAGACCATATAGCTTATGGAGTCTCCTCCGTTTAATAAGGTCATGGCTGATCAGATTGTAGCCTTAATTGCACTTTTCTGCTGGCACCCCATAATCTTCTGACTCCCTTGTAATCACAATTCTGTCTAACTTCACCTCAAATATATTCAATGGCACAGCTTCCGCTGCTCACTGGGGCATATTAATGGGTGGAGAAATTCGCTCTAGTCTCCATCTTAAATTTATCCTAGTTCCAAATTCTCCAACAAAGGAAAACATCCTCTCAGCATCTACCTTTTAAGCCTCCTCAAAATCTTATATACAGGGAAAGATCACCTCTCATTCTTCTAAACTCCAATGAGTATAGGTCAAACTTGGTCAACTTTTTCTCATGACAAACCCCTTCATTCCAGAAATCAGCCATGGGAACCTTCTCCAAACTCTTTCCAACGCAAGTATGTTCATTCCTAATTAAGGCAATATAGTATTCTAGGTGCAATCTCAATGTCCGAACTGCAGCAAGACTTATTTTATACTCCATCCCCCTTACAATGAAGGCCAGCATTCCATTTTCTTCCTAAATACTTGCAGCTATATTATAGGATGGAGAGGAAATTCCAATGGCCAAATTGCCTAACCCTGTTCCTATTTATTACTTAATCCTTGAAATCTTTCAATTTATTTGCTTCATTTCACAAGGTGAAAACCATGGACTTTTCAAAAGTTTGAAGGGCCAATACTGGAGATAAATAGCATGATTATTCATCTATGACAAAAGGAGGCAAGAAAAAGTGGCAATATAGGATTTTAAAGACCGAATCCTACAAAACCAAAGTTTTGCCAAGAATTAGAATGCGTTAAATGTTATATCCCTGTTCAGAAGTGCAAAGAACAGACTGAGAAATTATGGGTGGGATAGACTCATTTCAGTTGTTTCTGTGAAGTTAAGAAAGGAGTGAGATTTTCCGGCCACGCATGCCCCAAGACCAGAAACTACTGCCCGAGCTTAGTGGACCTGCTACAATTCCCACAGCAGGAGAATGGGAAATTTTCAGCAGTGGACTGATAACGTTAAGAAACCTAAGTTGTGCTCGACAAAGTCAGCTTAATTTTAATTTTACTTTGAATGTACAATCCTAAACTCAATTCATATTTTATAGCCCAGTTGTACGTTAGAGCAAGCTTATTTTTCCAGGATTCAAAAACTGTTGGAGGGTTCAATTTAACTGTCAGGTAAATCTATGTGAGCAAATAGTGCCAACAGCTCCAGTTCATGGAGACTTAACACACTTTGATAAGTTGTCTTGGGAAGTTAGGGGCTGCATACGTACATAATAATCTGAAAATTGAAGTCAGGATTGCATTCTGACAAAATGCATTACAGAATTTCTAATACAACTGAGGATGCTTAGACAGCTGTCTGAATACAGCCTCAAAGTGAAGAGGTTATATAGAATTCAATACAGAGCTACTTAAGTACAAGAAGTTTACTGATCACCATGGTAAAAAGTGAGAATATCTACCTTGCTGCCAAGTAGCCAAGTGTTGAAAAGTATGCTAACCATAAGTAGTCACCTAAGCAAGAGCTAAAGTGACAAGCATTTAGGATACAAAGAAACAAGATCAGTTCCAATTGGCAACCAACAGTGATCAAAAGGTTTCTTTTTTGACTTCCTTAAGCCCAAATTCTATCTCCATGGTACAACTCCCAGTTTTGGCAAATTATGGCTATAATCCTGCTACATCCAGTAATGAATAGAGGATTTCAAATAAACAAACAGGAGGCAGCAGTGACTTCGCAAACATCTCCATTCAGAATGGTGGCAGAGGCTAGCCCATCATTACAAAAGACATTTGCACCCATCTACAGCCAGGAATGCAGAGTAGATGATCTATCTCTGCCAGAGATGTCCAGTATCACCATATTCACGTCTTCAGCCAATTCAATTCACCCCATGTGATAACAACAAACAAACGAAAGCACTGAGCAGACTAAAGGTTATTGGCCCCGGCTGTAGTGCTGAATTCAGTTGAATGCAGTAGAGGGAAAGAAAGCCGCACCCCCTTTTTACAGCACTATCAAAAAGCAGGTAAGTTTTATGAAAAGTTAGGAAACCGGAGGGAGGGGTTTCATTCTTCTAACTTTTCCTGGGAACTATTCCTATTAAAACAGTCGAAACCATCCAAAGAGTGCGGTTCAAGTTGGAGTATTGATTGTTCCCAGTGCAGGGCAATTTCTATGTAATCTTTATACAAGATTTCTGGGGAGGATCTCCCAGGCAAATCTTTGGGATTTCCTCTTCATGGTACAGAGATCAGAGGTTACGGGCTAATGACATTAAGATAGTGGATAGTACAGAGCATTTCGCCCCCCCCGCCCGATTACACAAGAATTAATGGTAAGCTAACTATCCTCCATATATGAGTCAAAAACTCCATTCCAGTGATTTGACAAACATCCTAAATTTGTATCGATGCGTATCCCCTCCCAGCAAGGAAGTAATCTCTGGCTCACCACTAAATAATACCGCATAATAACATGTATCTGTTACAATTTGGAGCCTAACTGTCACATCTACACACAGCCAAGGGCCAACATTTTACAAATGTTTAAAATCTTTTATACCAAACCACAGTGGAAGCTTCCTTGCCTCCAAATGGTTCTAACACAGTTTGGGCTTAGCTCTTCAATCTACTAAGACAGAGCTCTACATGGCTTCCTCATCCTTCACACAGATACGTAACTTATCTCTCGAAAAGCATGAAGTACTTAACGATTTATATACAGTACTAAAGTGGTAATTCAAGGACAGATGACTTGAATCATTAGGTAACCAATAGCTTTGTTCCTCAACATGAAAGCTGCAGTTTTGTAATTTGAGCTTAGTGCTGACACAGAACATGACTACAACTGAAGAAGCTACTCCCAGATCAGTCACGAAAAAGAGTCACAGACCAGAAAGAATCAAGACCTCAATAGATGCAGGGCCTAGGTGAAAGGAGAAACTGATAGCAGTTGGAAACAAAAACCAATAAACTATCCTGCAAAGCACAACAAATGTGATTCAGGTTCACTGCAATACTTCCCAACAGAACGCAAGTAGGTAGGAAGTAAGCAAGCACGAGGGTGGCAGTTCCTAATTGAGTGAAGCATGGAAAAAAAGAGGTAATATTGGATAGTGAGGGAGGTGACGCTGGTCTGACAAGATGTTGTCCGAGAGAAGAGACCAGCAATGCGACATGAGAGCCAAAACCTGGAAGCATTAATAAGGTGAGCAGGCAGGGAAACGGGACGTGATTTTAAAGATTTTTTTCCCCTCTCTCAACAGTCAGTAGTTACCGAGGAGATATATAAGCACTATATTAAATTTATAGTTTAAAAGTAGCACAAGTTCTAACAGTCGTGTTGTCAGCGCAGTGCCAGGGTCAAGGACACCTCCTCAAGACTGGAGATAAATTTGGGAGTGGGAGGGTTCTCATGGTCCATAATGTTGGGTGGGACTAAAGAAAAGAAAGGTTCAGCCAAGCAAATGCAAGCAGGTAGGGGTGAAATTGCAGAACCACAAAAGATCTGGAGTACTACCTGAGCCATGAGCAAACTGAATGATTGAAAGATGATCAGAGAATTGAGTAGATGGGAGAAATGGATTTTGCTTTGCAGGGCACTAGCGAAAGTGGAAGCTGTCACCTGATCACACTGGGCCACAATACTGGCAAACCATATAAGTAGGACTGCAAACAGGGATTGAAAATTAAATAGTTGGGCAGGGAGCAGAAAGAGGGTTCATGTGAGAGGAGAATTGGAAAGTTTAATGGACATATGAGGGCAACAGTGCAAGATAATAATGACCAGATTATGACAGGAAGGCACAAAGTATAAAAACATAACTGTGCACCAGAAATAAGATCAGAGTAGGCAAAAACAGTAAAAAGACAGAACTTCAAGGGTCTTTACCTGAACGCTTGCAGCGTTTGTAACAAGATGGATAAATTAATTGTACAAGTAGAAACAAAGCAGTATCATATGGTGGTTACCTTGGCAACTCTCAATATTCAAGCGTATTTGACATTTTGGGAAGGGAGATGGGATAGCTCTTAAAGGATGAGATAAACCAAGGTATTATTCAAATAGTGACAAATTATCTTGGTTTGGAAAATCAAGGTATAGAATCAGTTTGGGTGTAGGAGAAGAAATAGCAAAATAAAGAAAAAGAGGGTAGATATAGTTTATAGGTTCCCTAACAGAGCTACACAATAGGAGAATATAAATCAAGAAATAATGACGGCTTGCAAGAAAGAATCAATGGTGACTTTAATCTTCACATCGGACAAATCAAATTGGCAAAGGTGCCCTGGAGGATGCGTTCAGAGTGTATTTGGGACAATTTCTTAGAACACCACATTCTGGAACCATCCAGGGAACAGGCTATTTTGGACATCGTAATGTATTGCTGAAGAGACTTTTTTGTCACAGCTTTTTATGCACTCGTGTTCAATCGTGACATGGTGGATGCTCTGTTTTCAGTTGAAACAAGTGACAGCCATTTGCTGGTTCTTGCCCAGAATCAAGCTGCCTGGTTTAAATTGCAAACAATGCTTGGCAGCTGTCAGTTCACCATCAACTAGTGTATTCTCCATAGCAATGTTGTTTCACTCAATCAGAATCCACTTGCAAAGCAATCAGCACTCCCTTTTCATATACTATACATTTATTGATTTCTCGTGTTGTATCCTTACAAATAAGAACATAAGAAATAGGAGTAGGAATAGGCCATCTAGCCCTTCGAGCCTGCCCCACCATTCAATAAGATCATGGCTGATCTGAAGTGGCTCAGTTCCACTTTCCCGCTTTCTCCCCATAACCCTTAATTCCCTTGTCTGTCAAAAACCTATCTACCTGTGACTTAAATATATTTAGCGAGGTAGCCTCCACCACTTGAACGGGCAGAGAATTCCAGAGATTCACCACCCTTTGAGTGAAGAAGTTCCTCCTCAACTCTGATCTAAACTTGCCCCCCCCCCCCCCCCCCCCCTTATCTTGAGGCTATGCCCTCTAGTCCTGCTGTCCTTTCTGAGCAGGAAGAATCTCTCTACCTCTACCCTATCCATCCCCTTCATTATCTTATACGTCTCTATAAGATCCTCCCTCATCCTTCTAAACTCCAACGAGTACAGACCCAGTTTATTTAGTCTCTCTTCATAGTCCAACCCCCTCATCTCCGGTATCAGCCTAGTGAACCTCCTCTGCACTCCCTCCAAGGCCAAAATATCCTTGCGCAAGTGCGGTGACCAAAACTGCACACTGTACTCCAGCTGCTGCCTCACCAGTGCCCTGTACAGTTGCAGCAAGACCTCCCTGCTTTTATATTCTATCCACCTCGCTACAAGGGCCAGCATTCCATTCACCTTCTTGATCACCTGCTGCACCTGCACACTGGGTTTTTGTGACTCATGCACAAGGACCCCCAGGTCCCTCTGCACCGTAACATGCTGCAGCTTTTTGCCCTTTAAATAATAATCCCTCCTACTACTATTTCTGCCAAAGTGGATAACCTCACACTTGCTAACATTGTACTCCATCAATGTCACGAGCTTTGACAAAAATGTTTTTTCAGCAAAACTACCAAATCCCATTGGACATAAGATGGCATTTTTCAACACTGAATGGTTTCATGGTCGTCTTTAGACTTTTAATTTCAGATTTTTATTGGAATTCAAATTCCAATCTCTGCCATGGTGTTATTTGAAATCAGATCCCCGAACATTGCCCTGGGTTTCTGGATTACTAATCTAATAACAGCATTGCATTACTGCCTCCCTTAACATGAATTCGGTGAATAGGTGAAAACGGAAGATGGCAGAGAAACAGTGATTGAAAGGAGCTATTTCACAATTCTCAATGAAAATATATTCCATTGAGGAAAAAAAAACTGATGCACCTACCATCCATGGCTAACTAAGGAAGCCAAGATGATATTAAATTGAAAAAGACAGTGCTGTGAAGATTAGTGGAAGGTCAGAAGAATGTGATGACTAAAAAGGGGAAAATATTGGGAGTGAAAGAAAACTAGCAAGAAACAAACAAATAGACATTAAGAGTTTTACTAGGATCAAAATGGGCAAGACTGAGAAATTAACAATGGGAATTGAGCAAATGGCAAAGGTTTTGAACAAGTATTTTGGATCTGACTTCACAATAGAAGACACAAAAAGGTAGGATTTCACGGTCTTGCTAGTCCCGAAGCTGTAAAATTACACTGAAGGTCAACAGACCTTTGTGTTCTGACTCCCGTGGCGGGCAGGGCGGTAAAATTCCGAGCAAAATATCCCAATAATAGAAAATTCAGGGGCAAAAAGGAGAAGGAAGAACTTAAAACACTATCACTAGAGAAAAAGTAATGGGAAACTAATGGACCTAGATGCTATGGCATTAAAAAGTGGGTGTATTATTGTAGGATTCCAAATTTCCCTTGATGCTGGGAAAGGTCTGGATTGGAAAACACAAGTGTAATGCCAGTTTTTTTAAAGAGAGGGAGACAGAAAACAGATCAACAGGCCCACAGTTTCCTAACAACTATCATTGTAAAAGTGTGAGAATCCAAAAAAGACAGGAGCAGTGACTTCTGTAAATTGTAATAGGATCAGAGAGTCAACATAGCTTGGTGAAAGGGAAATCTTGCTTGAGAAATCTGGAGTTCTTTCAGAATGTAGCAAAGCGGGGTGAATAAAGGGGAAACCAGTAGATGTAATATATTTGGATTTCCAAAAGGAATCTGAAAAGGTGCCACATAATGGTTACTACACAAGAGTTTATGATGTTGGGAGAGATATAGTAGCATAGGAGGAGGACTTGGCTAACTCAAGATATAAATAAAACCAAGTGCTAAGAAAACACATGGAAAGAGAGAGTTAATGTTTAGGAGTCCGATCTGACTTCTTCAAAACAGGAAACAGGATAAATGAGCCTTTTTCAGGATGGTAAACTGTGGATTGCCCCAGGGATCAGTGCTGGAGCCTCAACTGTTCACTATCTTTATTGACTTGGAAGACGAGAACAACTGCATTGTAGCCAAACTTGAATTATGACAGCAGGGTGCGATACAAAGAATCTGCAAAAGGCATGTTAAATTGGTTAAACAAGTGGGCAAAAATTAGACAGATGAAGCATAATGTGAGGTGGCATTAAAACTGTCCACTTTGGCAGGAAGAATAAAAAAAAATTATTGAAATGGAGAGAGAGAGAGAGAGAGAGAGAGAGAGAAAAACACTATAGATTGCTGCAGGACAAAAGGGATCCAGGTGCCCTCGTATAGGCATCAAGAAAGTCAGTATTCAGGTCTAGCAAGTAACTGGGAAGACAAACAAAATGTTGGCTTTTATTATGTGGGCGATGTAGTATAAAAGTAGAGCAGTCTTGCCATGATGGCTCAGGACATTACTAAAATACAGTGTACAGTTTTGGTCACATTAGTTAAGGAGGGAACTTCACTGTCTAGGTCAACATGCCCAGGTGAAGACATCAACAAGGTACTATGAAACTCTCAGCATGAATCAGTACTCATGAAGATTAGGAAAGAAATAGTGAAAAAGGTGGGAAAACTTTGCAGGTATAAAAATCAATGCTAATAAGGTGGCCACAAATACAATTTCACAGATTCCACCAAATATTGAGTTATTTGTGCATCAAATTCTTTTCTTGTGAAAATGTCATCTTTGAATTGCAAACATTTAAGGTTGTAGTGAAGAATACAACTCTAACACTGACATTTTAAAAGTTGTTTTCTGCCCAGGTCCTCAACTTTCCCAAGTTAGAATCGACGACTCACTACAGTGCAGGAAGTGGCCATTCGGCCCATTGAACCTGCAGCAACAACAATCCCACCACCAAGGCCCTATATATCCCGTAACCCCACATATTCACCCTGCTCCTGACCCTAAGCGGCAATTTACCATGGCCAACCAAACCAACCCACACAGCTCAGGGAGAAAAGTGGAACATCTGGAGGAAACCCATGCAGACATTGGGCAGGGGGGGAATGCAAACTCGGCACAGAGTCACCCAAGGCTGGAATCGAACCCAGGTCTCTGGCAACCGATGTTGCACTGGGATAATTAGGTTAAGTAGAATCAAATAGCTTGGTTTAGTTGCCTCTCATCCTGCATCATAACCAAAACTGCAGTTTCAGCTTTCAGCAGTTAAATTTAACTTCAGACTTGCCGCACATAACTGGACAGAGGACATCAAAGCTCTGTTAAACCACAACCAATTGTTAAAATGAGAAGTTCAAAATTCCCATTTGGAACATTTGAGCAATAAATGCAGTGAGTAACACAATAATTATTTTAAACTATTTACCATCTCTAGACTGCAATATTATATATTAATTGTAATGCATTCCTTCCTCCTCCTGTCATTTCCTCCTCTCTATCAAAACTTGGAAATTTACAAGTACCAATGGCTGGAATCTTCCTTCCGACAAATGCTGAATACTAAAGTTCAAGCTGCGCAACCTAAAGAACAGCTCCAACTCAGCAACGGATTACATTCCAAGGTTGAACACTAATGTGGTATCACTGAAATCAGTGCCGTAAAAAGGTGCCACTGGTATAGCTAGCATACAGATTGTCAAAAGGTATTGAAGTCTTGTGCATTTTTATGAGCAGCATTTTAGACTAAATGAATCAGAATAAAAAGTGCCCTGGCAGAGCACGAACAGAAGAATGTGCAGTTAGCAAAGTAACTTGCGACAGGTGGCACTTTGCTGTACTCTGCATTAGATTCAATCTTGATCATCGGCAAGCAATACTCAAAGCAACTGCACCTTAGTGTATTCGTTCACGTGGAAGAAAGAATTTTAACGAAAAAAATTATAATTTGAACTTCATTTCACTGAAGATTGAACGTAAACAAGTGGAGGTGCACTCAGGGTGAAGAAAAATAGCTGCCCATACTGAAAAGGGCTCAAATGTAGAACTGAGAATTTTGTTGAACATTTGAAACATCTGAATTTGGGATACAAGAAATTAGGATAACTCACATATTGCTCCAGTTTGGTATTAGCAATTTTACTTCCTCGCACCCCCACCCCCCAAAATAAACTACCAGAAGCCTACTGCGGAACTGCTTACAACAAATTGCGATTTGTTGTCAGCATCTGTCAGCATATTGTATGATAAATCAAAAGTATATTCAATAATCAAACAACCCAAAGCTCTGGTTGTTTTTAGGTCTCAAGAATTGTATTTTGTTACGATTCTTCATTTAACACTGGTTCTTTATTTTTGATTTATGCAGCTTTCGTCAATTAGTTATTAAAAAAACTTGACAGTGGCAAGTGACTATCAGCCAACCATCATGTTTGTGTGATGATTTGGAAAGCAACATGCCAAGCAGGTTTCAGCTGTACAGACCAGTGATCAAGACCTGAGAAATGAAATAAAGGTGTACTTTATATCAAAGACCATACAAAACATGCATTCCTGAAAGTCTCAATGGATTAAAGTGAAAATAATCATTTCCAAAAGACCAATGGCATCAATTAAGACAATTTTAGTTTACATGAAAAAAATTTACAGAAATACACATTCTGTCTAGTTTCTGTCCCAAGAATTAGTACTACGGAATAGCCCATTTCACATTTTGGTGCCTCCCAGATGAGTCATAGCTTTCCAAATACTAAGAAACCATTTGGATTTGTGCCTGCTACAAGTCATCACCATCACTGCCAATACAATGAAACGGCCCAAGCAATTAGCTTTCATACCAGGTTAATCGGAAATAAAGAAAATGCTGGATAAACTGAGCAAGTCTGACAGTATCTGTGGGGGGAAAAACAGATGTTACTCTGTAGAAGGATCATTTAGATATGAAACATTAACAGTTTCTCTTCACAGATGCTGCCAGACCTGCTAAGTTTACCCAGCATTTTCTGTTTTTATTTCAGATTTCCAGCATCTGCAGTATTTTGCTTTTTAGGTTAATCTGCAAGATGATTTAAATTAATGCTGCACTATCTGCACAGAGAACCTCATAGAAGACTCAGAAGGATTACACAGCACAGAAGGAAGCCATTTGACCCATGAGAGTGTTTTGCAAGAATGACTCAGCTCGTCCCATTCTCCCACAGCTCTGCAAATTCTCTTATCGGACGCTTGTCCAATTTCCCATTGAAAGTCATAATGAACCTACCTCCAGCATACTAAGGCAGTGCATTCCAGATGCCAATCACCTAATGTATTAAAAACTTCATGCTGCCTCTGTCACTCGCCTTATAATTAGCGTCCACTGGTTCTCAACCCTTCTGTCAATGGCAACAGCTTCACTCTACACCGCCCAGACCTTTCTTGATTTTGAATACCTATCCACATTGCAGGAAGTTCCAGTCATCTGTCTTTTCCCCCACAAGTTTTTTCTGCACCCTTTGCAATGCCTTCAAATCCTTCTTAAAGTGTGGACCGCACAGAATTGGACACACTATACCAGCTGGTGCCAAACTAATGTGTCACAGAAGCCCAGAGTCCCATAAGCCTTATCCATCACTTTCTCAACCTGCCTTGCCCTTTCAATGGTTTGCGCACATTCCAGTACCTGTTCCTGCTTGAGCATTATACCCTTTATTTCATATTGTCCATACTTCATCTCCCTTCCAAAAATGTACGACATCACACTTCTCTGCATTAAGTCTCATTCACCACAGATCTACCAATTCAGCAGCCCAATCTGTCACGATCCTGCTCGGTTCCCAATACCTCCCAATTTTGGGTCATCTGCAAATTTTGAAATTGTACCCTTTACACTCAAATTAATATAGATCAAGAAAGACAATAGTCCTAACACTGAGCCGTGGGGAACCTCCACTGTATTATCCTCTAATCCCAAATCAGTTCTGCCCCTCCTCTTAGTAAATCAATTTTCAGGATTTATATGCCACAGAAGGCTTTCGCATCCCTTTTGTAGTTTAGCTGTCAGTTTCCTTGCCATCATTTCCCTAACAAAGCGCTCATGAGACGTGGATGTCACTGGCTGAGCCAGCATTTATTGCCTGGGACCAATTACCCTTGCACCGAGTGGCTTGCTGCACCATTTCAGAGGGTATTTTAAAAAGGCAACCACTTTACTGCAGATCTGGAGTCACATATTGAGCAGACCAAGTAAGGATGACAAATTTCCTTCCCTAAATGACATTACTGAACAAAGTGAGTTTTTACAACAATGGTCTCATGGTCGTCATTAGGCTTTTTCTAAAACTCCAGGTTTTTTTTTATTGAATTCAAATTTCAACATCTGCAATAGTGGGATTTGAAGCCAGGTCCTGCGTGCTGGATTACTAGTCCAGTGATAGTACTACACTCTACTGCCTCCCATTCACGTATCCTTGTATTATCACTCTTACACTCGTCATACGCACCATTTTTCTGATTCATAACACCTCTTTCATCATTGAAATTGGAGGTTCTGGTTGTCCTACATTTCTGCGTGTGAGAATGCTTACAGCACCTAAACCACCTCATTAAAGGCACCCCACTGTTCCATTACAGTTTTGCCCAATCTTCGGCTCTAACTTACCTAGGTCAGACATGTTCTCACTTCAATTAAGTATTTTGACTTACAGCTCCTCACTCTTTTCCATAAGTAAAATAAATATTGGTATTTCATGATCACCATCCCCTAAATGCTCCCCCACTCCAGAACCCTAAGGAACAAGGTTTCAAAAAAAAAGTGTTATCTTACAAACATACATATAAATTAAGAGCAGGCCACCCAGTCCCCTCAAGCCAACCCACCATTCAACCTCACATTGCTGCCCACCCCCGATAACCTATCACCCCCTTGCTTATCAAGAATCTATCTTTAAAAATATTCAAAGATTCTGCCTCAACCACCGTTTGGAGGAGAAAGTCTCAACACTCAGAACTGTCCCTCATCTGTCTTAAATACGTGACCCCTCATCTTTAAAAGGAGTGACCTCTGGTTCTAGATTCTCCCACAAGAGGGATCATTCTTTCCACTTCATCAAATCCCCTCAGGATTTTAAAGGTTTCAATCAAATCATCTTTTATTTTCCTAAGCTCATGGATACAAGCCTAGTCTGTCCAGCTTTTCCTCATAAGACAACCCACCTATTTCTAAGTAATCTTCACTAAACTGATCCCAACGCATTTACATCCTTCCTTAAATAAGGTGACCAAAACTATATACAGTATCCTTATGCCAAGCATACAGAAACAACCATACAAAAGGATAGATACCGTAATATCCTTTGGGAATAGCATGTTCAGAATGGATCTTGCATCAGATCTGTCACCGTAAGGTTTCACAGGCTGATCCCTCAGCCCAACAACAGGTCCCCACATCCAAAATGGCAACTGCCAGATTAGTGATTTTGTTGCTTCACCTGCTCCACAACACAATCAGGGCAAAAATGAACAGCAAAGCTAGCTTATAGTATAAATAGACTTCTAAATGAAAATGGGATGTGAAAAGGCCCAATGTTAATAAAATTCTGTACAAAAACAAAAGCATTATAAACTCATTCCTCACCCTCAACCACTCCCACACAATACCACTACAAATATGTCTACAAATGCTTCAGTGGTTCAAGGTGGTCCAATCACCTCCTCAAACTCTGGATAAATTCCATCTAAACAGTACAGCAGAATACTGTTACATCCTTGTGCAATTCATTTAGAAGAAAAATACTTCAGAAGCAAGATAAACATAACTGAAAATTATTTTGCCAGTGCCACAATTACTCCTGAAATCTTCAGTGCTGTACGTTAGGGCAGCACAGTGGCTAGCACTTCTGCCTCACATCGCTAGGGACCCAGGTTCGATTCCCGGTTTGGGTCACCGTCTGTGTGGAGTATGCAAGTTCTCCCTGTATCTGCGTGGGTTTCCTCTGATTTCCTCCCACAGTCTGGAAGACATGCTGGTTAGGTGCATTGCCATGCTAAATTCTCCCTCAGTGCACCTGAACAGGCACCATAGGGGCCTAGGGGATTTTCACAGTAACTTCATTGTAGTGTTAATGTAAGCCTACTCGTGACAAATAAATTAACTTTACTTTTACCTTAAAAGTTCATGCTGGCTCCTGTTTATATTTATTTGCTGAAGTACTACAGATACTATAATACACAATTGATAAATTAAAAAAGGTTTTGTCTGACGACTATGAATTCTTCCCTCTCCATAATTAACTACAGCCTGGAATGCACGATCAATAAAAAACAATTTTTTTCCAACACTCCTGTCGCTCACTAAACACTGATGCGCTGGAGAAACAAGTTGCTCTGCCGTTGTTTTTTTTTAAAAAAGTGGACAACACCAGTACAACTCTTATACAGGCATAAGGACATGCTCAGTTTGGAAAATCAATTTGACAGTAACCAGTGTATATTTTCTCCACCATGCTGTTAGCAATTAAAACTGTGTTTAATAGCTTGAAGTGCAAAGAACACCAGTTGCAGTTTTACAGTGGCCGATTCCGTTAGATTCTGTGCTGGCTGAGATTAACTGTCCGATTGTACAATTGTTCCTCATTACAGCTGCTTATTCAAGCAGATTAATTTGTTCTGGCTGGAGGCCATACTGCAGCTGTGGTATTGTGTCAATATTCTACTGCACAGCCACTTTCCCCACAGTATTCCTAGAACTGACAAATTCCAATTTGCAAAAATTCAGAAGTTGAATTAAAATGCTCCAACAGAATTACAAGCAGCAGGTTCATAAGCAAAGGATTCCAATGCCAGGCATATTAGTGGTTTCATCAGAAACTATGCTGGACTGCATAGGGCAAAAACAAAACAAGTTAACCAAAGTTTGGTATATGGAACAGCTTTGGGAGAGGCCAGCTTTTCTGCTTCAGTCAGCAGACAAAATGGTGAGAAGGGAAAGCACAGCTTTCAAATTAATGCTGGTAATAAAGTGGAACATCCAGTACCTGCAAGACCTTTTTAAGGTATCTTGGGATATAACAAAAGTTGGCAAACAAGTTAGACACTTACATCAAAAAAAAATTGAATGGGTTGAGGCTATTTTCTGTAGCAAAAAAAATGGTCAAGGGCAACATGATAAAGAAATCTACACCATCAAGGGTACTAAAAAAGAGATGGCTAGAGAAATAGCAAATGCACTAGTGGTAATTTAACAAAATTCGCTGAACTCTGAGATGGTTCCCGCAGATGGGAAAACGGCAAATGTGATGCCATTGTTTTAAAAAAAAAAGAGGTAGACAAAAGGCAGGTAACTATAAGCCAGTTAGCTTAACTTCCGTAGTAGGGAAAATGCTTGAATCTATCAAGGAAGAAACAGTGAGACATCTGGATATAAATTATCCCATTGGTAAGGCGCAGCATGGGTTCACAAAGGGAAGGTCATGTTTGATTAATTTGGTGGAATTCTTTGAGAACATTACATGTGCAGTGGACAATGGGGAACCTGTGGATGTGGTGTATCTGACAAGGTGCTGCAGCACCAAAGACTGCTACATAAGATAAAGGTGCATTGTGTTATGGGTAATGCAGCATGGTTAGAGGATTGGTTAACTAACAGAAAGCAGAGTGGGGGTGTTTTTTGGGTTGGCAGTGACTGGTGGTGCGCCTCAGGGAACACAGTCTTAGGACTGCAATTGTTTACCATTTACATAGATGTTTTGGAGTCGGGGACCAAGCGTACTGCATCAAAATTTGCAAACGATATTAAGAAGGGTAGCAGAGCAAAGTGTGCAGAGGATGCTGAAAGTCTGCAAAGGGATATAGGAATAGGGTCTGGTAGATGGAGTACAATGTTGGTAAATGTGAGGTCATCCGTTTTGGTAGGAATAACAGCAGAATGGACTATTATCTAAATGGTAAAAAATTGCAGCATGCTGCTGTGTAGAGGGACCTGGGTGTTCTTGTGCTGCAGTCTTAGGGGTTTCAATCTCAGATGTAACAGGTAATTAAGGCGGCAAATGTAATTTTGTCCTTCATGGCTAAAGGGGTGGAATTTAAAAACAGTGAGGTTATATTGCAGCTGTGTAAGGTGCTGGCGAGGCCGTGCCTACAGTCTTGGTCTCCTTTCTTGAGAAAGGATATACTGGCACTGGACAGAGTGCAGAGGAGATTCACTAGGTTGATTCTGGAGTTGAGAGGGTTGGCTTATGAAGAGACACTGAGTAGAATGCAGCTACACTGATTGGAATTCAGAAGAATGAGAGGTGATCTTATAGAAATATAAGACTATGAAGGGAAGTTGTTTCCACTGGCGGGTGAAACTAGAACTAGGGGGCATAGCCTCAAAATAAGGAGAAGCAGATTTAGGACTGGAGTTAAGGAAGAACATCTTCACACAAAGGGTTGTGAATCTGTGGAATTCCCTGCCCATTGAAGCAGTTGAGGCTACCTCATTGAATATCTTTAAGGCAAGGATAAATACATTTTTCAACAGTAAAGGAATAAGGGTTATGATGAGCAGGCAGGCAAGTGGAGCTGACACAAAAAGATCAGTCATGATCTTATTGATTGGCGGAGCAGATTCAAGGGGCCAGATAGCCTACTCCTGCTCCTAGTTCTTATTATCATATAGATCTTCCATCTTTAATACAGCAGATTAAGCTTTCCAGGAACCTTTTGTCACCTTATGGTCACATTTGGCCAGATTTCACAACAACTGCAGCCACCTCTTTTGGTGTTGAATAGTTTTGGCCAACTGCTGGGGAGTGCACAACTTACTCAAGTTTACCTGCATAGAGACACATTCTCACTCAGACTCACTTGCAGCCCAGAGATCAACTCAGGTGACACCTCTTTGCAGCACCACATAATGGTACTATGACAGAATGTCTCAATACTAGCAATGTCAAACAGCAAAGTTTTTGCCTGCCTAAATCAACAGATAATCCCAGTTGAATCAGGCATTAAAATGGAGCAACGACAAACCAGGCAATCTTTTGAACCTCTTCAGAAAGACAGTTCATCTTTATCTTCGAACTGCGGCAGCACCAGTGGTGGTGAGGCAGGGAGGCTGGAATAGAATGGGAGTGGAAGGACTAGCAGGCTGTTTATCAACCTGTTTGAACCTGATCACAACAACGCTTTTGGAGGTTGAGTCTCCAAGTAGAACTTGAACCCAGAGCCCTGTGGCGCTACTGACTGAACCACAGGGCCTCCTGATAGCGCACAGGAACAGACTGAAATTGTCTTGTCCGTAATCCATGGGTAACCTGTATATCTATTCTTCATACCCCAGCTTGCGGTTCATGAGATGAAAGATGACTCGAACAAAGATGGAAATGATGAGGACATTTAGCCTGAGACAGAACGCAATGAAAACATCTGCAAGGGATGGGAAATTGACAGTGTAATTTGTAAAAAGGGTAAAACTACATGTAAAAATTCCCCCAGTGCAATGGTTTAGAAACTGTTTATTATGAAACCTTCATAAGCAGACAAAATGATAAAAAGCACTTTGCAGTCACAGCAATTTAAAACAAACTGCAAATTCCGGACACTTCTCAATGCGGTGGATTCCTGGTACTAAGTTATACCTTTAAGAAAGCATAATGCATTTTTCAATACAAGACAAGCATATTTATTTTTGCCGTAGATGTTCATGTGGATGGTGCAAAGCACAAAATGCTTACCAATCATGGTGTGTGAGATAGCATTAAAATGCTAGGCAGCTTTGTTACTTCAGATGAGGCATCTACAGATATTTCCGAACTAGTATCAACTGGCCTCTAATAACCCACTCGCGTGACGCATCACTACCTAGCCAGCATAGCATTTGAAACAAAAACTTTGCTCAAAGTTACTTGCATCCAAGCCTGGCAAATCCTTGGGGAAACTGTCGTTTCCCACCCTGGCCTAGTTCAACCAATTCCAAATAAATCAAAAAGTCAATTTTCAGGAAGATGTGCTATCTGGCTCACAGTCTGATTTACTTGCTGGACTGTTTAGCCACATTGCAATGCAAGCTGCAGTAAAGTACATCTCAAATCATGCAAAAGCAGCTTTTAAAAAGGCTTTGTGTTTCAAGGGATGATCTTGAAATTTACAACTAACACGCGTCTCCTCTTTTTAATTTGAACCCCAACACCTCAGCCAAATGACTTTTTGCACAATCATGGACTGGAGTGGCAGGCTATTCAGCCTGGAGGTGAATCTGAAAATGTGACTGATCAATTTGACAGCCACACACTTTCAGCTGGATCACAAGTTAACTAGTGAAATTCCTGGTATAAACATCTGCAAGTTCTAACACTATTATACTGCTTGGATAAAGATCGGTTAATTAATAAGTTCAATTTCCCAAATTTACTGAACTTGCAGTGTTACACAGTAGGCAAGAGCAGGTCATGCAGCATCATTCAATTAGATCATGCCTGGTTTGCATCATAAATCCACCTGATGGGTTAGCTTGTTGGAAATGGTCACTATCCAGCACAAATATTACTGTGATGCGGAGATGCCGGCATTGGACTGGGGTAAACGCAGCAAGAAGTCTCACGATGCCAGATTAAAAGTCCAACAGGTTTATTTGGTAGCACAAGCCACTAGCTTTTGGAGAGCTGCCCCTTCATCAGGTGAGTGGGAGTTCTGTTCTCAAACAGGGCACATAAAGACACAAACTCAACTGACAAAGTAATGGTTGGAATGCACGCTTTTACAGGTAATCAAGTCTTAAAGGTATAGACAATGTGAGCGGAGAGAGGGTTAAGCACAGGTTAAAGAGATGTGTAGCATCTCCTGCTGGAAGTTAGTGAGATTTTACAAGCCCAGGAAAGTCATGGGGGTTACAGATAGTGTGTCACGAACCCAAGATCCTGGTTGAGGCCGTCCTCATGTCTGCAGAACTTGGCTATCGGCGTCTGCTCAGTGATGCTGCGTTGTCGTACGTCACGCTGGCCACCTTGGAGAACATTTACCCAAAGATCGGAGGCCGAATGCCCACGACCACTGAACTATTCCCCAACAGGAAGAGAACAGTCTCGTCTGGTGATTGTCGAGCGATGTTCATTCATCCGTTGTCGTAGCATCCGCACGGTCTCCCCAACATACCATGCCTCGGGACATCCTTTCCTGCAGCAACAACGTTGGCCGAGTTGCAAGTATACGTACTGGTGAATGATGTTCTCGCGTGAGATGATGGCATCCGTGTCGATGATCCGGCATGTCTTAGAGATTGCTGTGGCAGGGTTGTGTGGTGTCATGGTCACCGTTCTCCTAAAAGCTGTGTAGTTTTCTGTGAACAGTGGTCTGTTTGAGGTTGTGCAGTTGTTTGAAGGCAAGAAGTGGAGGTGTGGAGATGGCCTTGGCAAGATGTTCATCTTCATCAATGACATGTTGAAGGCTTTGGAGAAGATAGCGTAGCTTCTCCGCTCCGGGGAAGCACTGGACAACGAAGGGTACTCTATCCGGCATGCCCTGTGTTTGTCTTCTTTCGTTGTGGTGCATCGTAATTGTCGATCGATGAGTCATGCGCCATATCCTGTTCTTATGAGGGCAATTTTCAGCATCTGGAGGTGTTTGTTTCGATGCTCCTCATCTAACAGATCCTGTGCATCCGGAGGGCTTGTCCGTAGGGGACGGCTTCTTTAACTGTTTAGGGTGGAAACTGGAGACGTGGAGCATCATGAGGTTATCCATGGGCTTGCAGCACAATGAAGTGCTGAGGTGACTGTCCTTGATGGAGATACGTGTGTCCCAGAATGCAACCGATTCTGGAGAATAGTCCACGGTGAGTCTGATGGTGAGATGGAACTTGATGTCATCATATAGTTGTTTCAGTGATTCACCATGACTCCAAAATGTCTGCTAAAATAGTCGTGCTAGGGGAACAGCAAGTTTAAGAGCACTATTGCCAGTATGGTATCAGGGCCCAGCCTCCTCCTGAGGTCGCCAGCTTCACAGATTATGCTCCCATGTTTGGACATGGCCAAAGGAAACAGAAAGCTGTCAAATCCTTAAATTCTCAATAAGACCATTCCTCACTTTTATATATATTCAAAACAACCCCCCTTCCCCTCCTGGTCAATCCATCTTTCTTGAGGTGTGGTGCAGTTCTCCAGGAGGAGCCAAGTTACAGTTGTGGAGAACTCTAACATGACCTCCACCTTTTGTATTCCAGTCCTTGAGATAAAGGCCAGCATTTTATTAATTTGTACCGAACCACTAACCGCAAGCTGCTTCTGTATTTGTACCTCTAAATTTCCCTGCTCACCCACAACTCCTACAATCCATCACTCTTAGTTCACAGGCCTCACTTGCCCCACATTGTAACAGATGGAGTTCAATCTTGCCCAGAGTCACAGAGTTCTTCAGCACAAGAAAAAGGCTCTCAGCTCTGCTTTGAGTGTTTATCAAATACTTAAATGTTGTGAGGGTTCCTGTCTCTACAGGAGTGAGTTCAGGCAATGAGTTCCAGATTCCCAACTGAGTGAATAAGATTTTCCTCAAATCCTCTGCCCCTTTCCTTAAATTTATGATTCGGGTAAACTGACCCCTCTAACGGGAGAAGTTTTCTCCCCCTACGCTATCCATGTTTCTCAACTTTATACACCTTGATCAGGTTCCTCCTCAGCCTTCTCTGTTCTAAGGTAAACAGCCTTAGCTATGAAGAGAGCGCAGTTAGGCTAAGAAACTCCAGCTCAGGCAACACACTGGTGAATCTCCTCTGCACCCTCTCTAGTGCAATCACATCCTTCCATGTTGCCTGAACAGCTGGTTTGTGATGCAGAGCAATGCTAACAAGGCCAATTCAATTCCCGTACCAGCCGAGGTTACTCACGAAGGCCGCCTTCTCAATCTTGTCCTTTACTTTGAGCAAAACCACAAGAAACTACAAAGGGTTGTGAACGTAGCCCAGTCTATCTTGCAAACCAGCCCCCATCCATTGACTCCACCTACATTTTCCACTGCCTCAAAAAAAACAGCCAGCTTAATCAAGGACCCCAGACGCACTCTTCCACCAGGAAGGAAAAGGATACAAAAGTCTGGGGTCACATACAACTGACTCAAGGACAGCTTCTTCCCTGCTGCCAGGTTTTTGAATGGACCTACCTTGCATTAAGTTGACCTTTCTCTAGCATAGCACCCTAGTTATGACTGTAACACTACATTCTGCACCTTCTCCTTTCCTTCACTTCTATGAACAGGATGCTTTGTCTGCATAGTGCACAATAAACAGCACCTGTCACTGAATACCAGTACACGTGACAATAGTAAATTGATCCTAAGGTTAAATCAGCAACAGTCAATTCTCCCCTTTGGTCATCTGGGACTACAGCAACTTTACCTTTTACTAACAGCGAGAGGACCAGAACTGCACACATTACTCCAGCCATGGCCTAACAAGTGTTTTATACAGCTCCACTGCCTTCAGCATTCTGTAGACAAGCACCTGAAGGTCCCTCTGTACTTCCTAGTGTCCTGTTTATTGTGTATCCCTCGGTGCTGTTGGTCCTTCCAAACTGCATCATCTCACACTTTTCAGGGTTAAATTCCATTTGTTAATTGTTCTGCCCACCTGATCAGCTCATCTATTTTATCCTGTAATCTAAAGCTATCCTCTTTGCCATTTACTGTATTCTACAAATCTACAGATATTACATCCAACTTTCACTTCTAGATCATTAATGTACGCTACAAATAGCACTTCCTATAGTCCTCTAGGACCTCCACTGTTTTGAGCCCCCTATATCTGCCATAAGCCTCCTTTTTTTTTTGTAACCAATTTGATATATCCGTTGATAGCCAGGGTTTTCTGGACTTGTTGGGTCCACCCTTTACTTTTACGTGTTGGCCTCTACTTCCTCAATTTCCTTTATGAATGACCATTCTGAAGTGGATGTTTCTAAAAGTAGCTGCTCCTTGTCTGCTTTGATCAAACCCTATCTTATCATGTCAAGAGTTGGCTTTATTTCCAGTCCATCTTTGTCCTCTTCCATAACTATTTTAAACCTTACCAAGTTATGATCACTACCACCGAAATGCTCCCCCACCTACACCTCGACCTTCTGCTGAGCTTCATTGCCAAAATCAGGTCAAGTACCACCAACCTCCCACTATCCTTGTAGGACTTTCAACTTGCTGGCACAAAAAGCTCTCCTAGATGCACTTAAGAATTCCACGCTCTTAAGTCTTTCACACTTTGACTATCCTCTTAAAATTGG
The DNA here is from genome assembly GCF_965287045.1 of Carcharhinus amblyrhynchos. Classification (NCBI taxonomy): domain Eukaryota; kingdom Metazoa; phylum Chordata; class Chondrichthyes; order Carcharhiniformes; family Carcharhinidae; genus Carcharhinus; species Carcharhinus amblyrhynchos. The sequence goes on along the minus strand of NC_137346.1, from coordinate 43,134,239 downwards.
GGAAGTTGAAAGCCCCTTTTGTTTCACAGTTCACTGCTCTTCTCTCTCCCCCTGACTGTTTGGGGGGTCTATAGTTTACTCTCAGCAAAGTGACTGTTTCCCCCCCACGCCCCCCACTTTTGTTTTCAGGTTCTATTCATATGGCCTCAGTTGACAAGCCGGCTAAAATATCCTCACTGCAGTAATTAACTCCTTGATCAATATGGAACAAACAGCCCTCCCCTCCATTCTCCTCCTGTGATTTGCTGAAGACTCTATATACCCTGGAATATTAAACTGCCTGTGCTGCTCCTCCCTCAACCACATCTCCTCGATAACAATATCATACACCCATGTGCTAATCAACACCCTACATTATCTGCCTTACCCACAAGATTCCCTGCATTAAAATAAACACCATCCAGTCTTATCATAATCCTGTGTGCCATAACACGTCTATTTTCACTCTACCTTTCAGACTGACTTGGCTTTTCTCCTATATTTGGCAGTGTATCTCCACTCTGTATTCCACCCTCAGCGAAATTAATTTAAACCCCCCCCCCCTTTCAAACAGCACCAGCAAACCTTCTGATACATCAATGTCCCTTTGCAATGTTCTGCTCCCACCCATACGGATGTAACCAGGACTGGAAGGTTTGAATTATAAAGAGAGGCTTGGACCTTTCTCCCCTGAAGCGTTGGAAGATGAGGGTGAACTTAGAGGTTTATAAAATCATGAGGCATATAGACAAAGGTGAATAGCCAAGATCTTTTCCCAAGGGTAAGGGTGTCCAAAACTAGAAGGCATAAGTTTAAGGTGAGGGGAAAGATTTAAAAAAGACTTGAGAGGTAACTTTTAAGAGGATGGTGCATATATGGAATGAACTGCCAGAAAAGTTGGTAGATGTGGGTACAACTGCAATATTTAAAAGACGTTTGGACAGATACACACATGGGCCAAACGGAGGGAAATGGGACTGGTTCAGTTTAGGAAACCTGGTCAGCATGGACAAGTTGGGCCAAAAGGTTCGTTTCCATGCTGTATACCTCTATGCTATTTACTGTGCCATCTAACTCAGCATCATCAGCAAACCTGAATTAGTAACTCCTTATCCCTGCACCCAAGACATATATAATATATATAAAAAACGAAAAACTGTGACTGCAGTGCAAATCCCTGGGGACACTTCTAGACACATCCTGTCAATTTAAAACGTAGCCTTCATTCCCACGTCTCCTAGCTCCAAGCCAATAGGTTTGCCTTCGTGCACTTTCGTTAACAGTCTCTTAAGTAAAACCTTATTCAATGTCATATAAACAAATTACTTCCACAGATGCTTTATCATCGATTTCAGATATCAAAAGTTCAAATAGTTTCATTTACTATCTTACCTTTTATAAAATTTTGCTGGTTCTCTCTATCAGCTCATACTTGTCCAAACACTCAATCACTCCATTCCTAATCACGTTCCTCACATCTGATGTTAGACTAAGAGGCTTATAATTTCCTAGTTTATCTCTTTGCCTTCTTAAAATAGTGGACTGGCATTGGCTGTTTTCCAATCCAAGGGAACATTTCCCAGATAGGTGTGTTTTGGAAGATGACAATTAATGCATCAACAATTTTCTAACCTGCTTCCTTTAATACTTGGATAGAAACCACCAGATCTTTGAGATGTGTCTATCGCCAACATTAGTCTTCAGACTACCATCTGTTTTAAATAAAATTTAGTGAATCTAGTTAGTGTCTCCCCATGTATTATTTTTCTTCAAAACTCAAGCACCTTTTACTCATCCTCTACGAAGACAGAGACAACGTAGCTATTTACTAAGTCTGCCATTTCCTTAACTACCCCTTTTCACATCGTAAAAGAAGTGTCATATTTGGTATCTAACTTTTCCTCATCTTTCTTTCCTTTCACAGCTCTAACCACTGTCGTTTATATCTCTCCTCATCCATGAGCTCTCTACTGTTATAAAAGCAAACTACTGCAGATGCTGGAATCCTTGCTTTTGTGCTCCATGCCTGAGATTCCATAGCCTCTGTCAACCATGCTCTCCAGCCAACCTGCCACCTTCAATGATTTACGCACATATCCACCCAGGTCCTTCTGCTCCTGCATACCCTTTAGAATTGTATTTTTTATTTGATATTGTCTCTCGGAATTCTTCTTGCTAAAACAAATCACTTCACACTTTTCTGCATTAAATTTCATTTGCTACTTGTCCACCCATTCCAACCTATTTGTTTTTGAAGTTCGCACTGTCTTCATCATGGTTCATCATACTTTCTAATTTTGTATCATTCACAGTTTTGAAATGGTGCCCTGAATATCTTCAAGATCATTAGTACAAATATATATATGGAAGAGCAGGGGTTCTAACTCAGACCCTGGGGAACTCCACAACAAGCCTTCCAATCTTAAAAGGATTGAGGGCAAATCACATTACAGGCACATTTACACTAGGCACTGTGATTCCACTTCACTTTGGAACTTTGAATTCAACGCATCCGCACCCCATATGGGTTTCTATTTTAAAGTACTTGTAAGGGTTGGCTGCATCCTATCAATTTTATCCCACCACAGCATCTGTAAAATAATATCTTCTTACTTCATAATCAACTCCCATTTTCCCTTTGGCTCTCCTATTACTATCTATATGGCTTATTTGGAATGTCACCTCCAGCCCACTTCGGGTCTGGAGCACAATCTTCAGCACAACACAACACTGAGGAAATGTTGTATTGCCATCCATCAGCGGAGATCAAAAGATCAAAGCACCTCGTCAGGCACTATTTAAAGATCAGTATCATGATCAACATTCTGCGCCAGAATTCCAGAATACATCTCATATAGTCAACAACTAGGACTCCTCCATTGGGTTATTAGAACAAACGAATGTTCTAATAACTCAAAAACATGTACTGTTTTGTACAAACGGTGAGGCCACAGCTGGAGTACTGTGTGCAGTTTCGGTCGCCGCACTTGCGCAAGGATATTTTGGCCTTGGAGGGAGTGCAGAGGAGGTTCACTAGGCTGATACCGGAGTTGAGGGGGTTGAGCTATGAAGAGAGGCTGAATAGACTGGGCTTATGCTCATTAGAGTTTAGAAGGATGAGGGGGGATCTTATTGAGACATATAAGATAATGAAAGGGATGGATAGGGTAGAGGTGGAGAGGTTCTTCCTGCTCAGAAAGGACAGCAGGGCTAGAGGGCACAGCCTCAAGATAAGGGTGGGGGAGCAGTTTAGAACAGAGTTGAGGAGGAACTTCTTCACTCAAAGGGTGGTGAATCTCTGGAATTCTCTGCCCGTTGAAGTGGTGGAGGCTACCGCGCTGAATATATTTAAGACGCGGGTAGATAGGTTTTTGGTAGGGAGGGGAATTAAGGGTTATGGGGAGAAAGCAGGAAAGTGGAACTGAGCCACTGCAGATCAGCCACGATCTTATTGAATGGCGGGGTAGGCTCAAAGGGCTAGATGGCCTACTCCTGCTCCTATTTCTTATGAACACAATGCACCTACCCAGGAGGACAGTAATATTATTTGGCACAGGAGGAGGGAAATATTCAGTAAAACTTAAATTCCCATTGAGAAAGAGACACATTATGAAAATATCTAGCCAATCCTTGCCTACAAAAACGCAATGCTAGCAAAAATAGTTTCGCCAGTGTGAAGTGGTAGCAAAGATTTTGAAATATCAGTCCCTGCACTTCGATTAAAAAACAAATGGTGCATTACTGAGCCAGGCGGTGAATCACCGGACCAGGGCGCCCTGCGGGGCCACCTCACCGGACCAGGGCGCCCTGCGGGGCCACCTCACCGGACCAGGGCGCCCTGCGGGGCCACCTCACCGGACCAGGGCGCCCTGCGGGGCCACCTCACCGGACCAGGGCGCTCTGGGACTAGGGAAACACTGGAAAGACAAGAAAGTTGGCCCCCTTCTCCAAAGGGGGAAAGAGAAAGAGACTGGAGGCAACAGTAGGGGCACAAGGGGCGCAAGACAGCTTTGCCTGGACCTGACCATGCTTGGCGCCATACGCATGCGCAAGCCGGTCCATGTGTCCCCGGACCCGGGGGGGGGGGGGTGCAGGTTGGCTGGGAGAGTGAATAATTTAGGAGGGAGGGGGAAAAAACACGACGGAGGGGGTTAAAAAAAAGGAGATGGCGCAACCGTAACCGGGACAAAGAAACGGGGCCTGTGACTTTAAAAGGAGAACCCCGGCGCTCGTGATGGTTCCGAATAAACCGTCCGTGGAGACTCGGGACGGGCGGAGTTGCTGACGCGCCGGTCGCCATCGAGGTAGGTGGTGGAGGATCCCGGCGGCGGATAACCGGGGCGGCCTTCCCGTCCCGATCACATAACAGCCCCTTCTTGATCTTTTTTCCTACCTGCCAGCTGCCTTCGCAGCAAGAGTGCCGACTGCGGCTCTGTCATGTTGAGCGGGCTTGAAGCGCACAAAAGGCCGTTGTTGTAAATCTCTCTCTCGCTGTGGTGATCGGCGCCCACACTCGTTCTCCCCCCTCAGCCCCCCCCGCCACTACCACCTTTGGCTTCGCTTTCTCCTCAACTTTCAGCTCGGGCCCCGGCCTGCCGCACGCATGCGCGCTCCTCCTCAACCCAGCCCTGCCCGCACAACCGAACCTGTTGGCTGCAAAAGTGGGGGAGGCGGGGCGGGGGAAAGGAGAGCCTTGCCACGCCCCGCCTCCGCCTCCTTCCTTCTCCCCCGTCCCATTGGTGGATCAGCGTCCGCCTGGCGGCAGCCTCCAGATCGGATTGGCTGGGCCGCCAGTCAATCAGGCCGGAGCCCCGCCCTCTCTTTTCCCGCCCTCCTCGTCTCCTTTCCCGCCTCCCCCCCCCCCCCCGCGGCCCGTGCGTCAAGTGTGGCTGAGGCGGCTCCTCCTCGCCGCTCCAAATTTGGTCGGAATGGCTGAGGACGTTGCAGATTGGTAGCGCAATTCGTTTCCTAAATTAATTGCCGAGCGCAGCAAGCCGGTGCGGAGGGTTTATTTTTTCCGCTCGCTCGTGCTGCTGACGGAATCCGATCCGGCCTCCGATTAATTTGTACTGAGGAGGCGCTAGGCTGTTAACATCTCAGTGACTGATCGGTGCAAACCTCTCCACGTGCCTGCTGTACATAACAGCAGAGGGATCTACTGGCCGAAAGGGACAACATTCACTTCATTTCCCTGCATTTCATCACCGCCTTTCACACAGGGAACATTTTCACTGGAAAAATTTGATTAGGATCCGTAGAATAGAACCCCTACAGTGCAGAAGGAGGCCATTCAGCCCGTCGAGCCTGCACTGATTTTCAGGAAGAGCATCTTGTGGAGTCCCATCTCCTGTACTATTCCCGGGAAGACACAGTGAGAAGTCTCACAACACCAGGTTAAAGTCCAACAGGTTTATTCGGTAGCAAATGCCGCTAGTTTTCGGAGCACTGCTCCTTCATCCTGTTCACCTGATGAAGTCATGACGTGGATATGCCGGCTGGGTGAACACAGTAAAATGTCTGACAACACCAGGTTTTAGTCCAACCGATTTATTTGATAGTAAACTCACAAGCTTTTGGGTTAACCTGATGAAGAACAGTGCTCCAAAAGCTAGTGGTGTTTGCTACCAAATAAACCTGTTGGGTTTAAACCTGGTGTCGTGAGACTTCTTACTGTGTTTACCCCAGTCCAATGGCAGCATCCCCACATCATGACTATTCCCGGGACCCCATGCATTTACCGTGGCCAATCCACCTAACCTACACATCTCGGGACTCTATGGTGCAATTTAGCATAGCCAATCCACTTAAGTTACACATCTTTTTGGATACGAAGGGGCAATCATTGCCCATCCACCCAACCATATCTTTTGGGCACGAGAGCACTTTAACGTTGCCAATCCACCTAACCTACATATCTTGGGACTGTGGGAGGTAACCGGAGCACCAGCAGGAAACCCACGCAGACACGGGGGTGAATGTGCAAACTCCACACAGTCACCCAAGGCTGGAATTGAACCTGTGTTCCTGCTGCTGTGAAGCAGCAGTGTTAACCACTGTGCATCTTACCCAATGAGGGCACTAACCTATCACTAACCCTCTGCCCCCTCCCAAAAAAAACACATTTCCTGTTCTGATGAAAGGTCTTCTCCATTGACACTGTCTGGCCTGCTGAATATTTCCAACATTTTTAAATTTTACATTTCTGGGCAATGTCTCCTTCAATCCCACTGTTCTTATGCCAGTACTTGAAACTGTAAAGTCTAGGGTGGCATTCCTGGAGCCTGCAGAAATTAATCTTCAGGACACTGCTGCAGGCAACCTCGGAAGTAATTTATAGGCTCATTAAGAAATCTTTGAATGCTCTAATTTGTTCATTAAATAGACTAGGGGTGGCACAGTAGCACAGTGGTTAGCATTGCCGCTTCACAGCTCCAGTACTTGAGTTTGATTTTGGGCCTTGTGTCACTGTTTGTGTGGCGTTTGCACGTTCTCCTTGTGTCTGTGTGGGTTTCCTCCGGGTGCTTTGGTTCTACCCCACATTCTGAAGGATTTGCTGGTTAGGTGCATTGACCCAAACAGGTGCCAGACTGTGGCGATTAGGGGAATTTCACAGTAACTTCATTGCAGTAGCAAGGCCTCCACCTCAATCCTATCCATCCCATTCATCATCTTATATGTCTGACCATGTCTAAAAACTATTCACATAACTCTCAGCCTTCCAGCTGCAGCTGGAAAAGTATTGAAGGCTGAGCTGTAGTTTATGAATAGGAGTATAACATGTGTCTCTTTGTCATCTAGGTGTTCCAGGGTTGAGTATAGGGCCAGGAAGATGACATCTGCTGTGGACTTGTGGCGATAGGCAAACTGTGCTCGAACCAGGTAATCAGGTAGGCAGGAATTGATTTGTGCCATGACTAACCTTTCAAAACACTTCATAATGATGGATGTCAAAGCCACTGGACAATAGTCAGGTTGATTAACACACGGGAATATAATATTATTGCTATCAAAGCAACAAGGGAGGGATGGGACTGGCAGCTCAATATTCCAGGGATAGAATCTTCAGGAGAGAGGGGGATTGTAAAAGAGGAAGTGGTGTCACAGTTTTGACCCAGGAGTCAATTGCTGCAGTAAGGAGGGATGATACCTTAGAAAGTCCCTCAGATGGATAGAATCTAAAAACAAAAAGAGGGCAATCACATTGCTGGGAGTGTACTATGAGCCCTCAAACAATCAGAGAACAATAGAAGGGCAGATATATAGACAAATCTCTGAAGACTGTAAGAATAATAGGGTAATGATGGTAGGGGATTTCAACTTCCCCAATATTAACTGGGATAGTCAAAGTGTGAAAGACTTAGATGTGCCTGAATTCTTAAAAGGTATCCAGGAGAGCTTTTTATGCCAATGCATAGAAAGTCTTTCAAGAGAAGGGGCAGTGCTGCACCTCGATGTTGGAAATGAAGCTGGGCGAGTGGGGGAGTTTCAGTGGGGGAGCATTTTGATGAGAGTGACCATAACTCAGTAGGATTTAAGGGAATTATGGAAAGGAATAAAAATAGAGCCGAAATGTTCTGAATTGGGGGAGGGACAATTTTAATAGGATAATATAGGATCTGGCCATTAGGGAGCAGCTACCTGTAGGAAAATCTACATCAGGCAATGGGATTCATTGAAAAAGGAAATGGAGAGAGTACAGAGCCAACATGTTCCCATGAAAGTGAAAGGCTGAAGCGACAAGTCCCAACAACCCTGGATGTCAAAGGATAATGTGGAGATGCCAGCGTTGGACTGGGGTAAGCACAGTAAGAAGTCTCATAACACCAGTTTAAAGTCTAACAGGTTTATTTGATTGTACCAGCCACAAGCTGTCGAAGCATTCTGGAGTGCACTTTTCGGAGCACTGTAAAAGCTTGTGGCTTGTGCTACCAAATAAACCTGTTGGACTTTAAGCTGGTATTGTGAGACCTTCCTGTCAAGAGATAGCTAGATTTGGATAAGGGAAAAAAGGGAGGTTTATGGCAGATGCCGAGGGCGCAAAATAGCGGAAGCCCTAGAGAAATATAGAAAGTGCAAGGGGTCACTTAAAAAAAAAATTAGGAAGAGTGAAGAGGGGGCATGACAAAGCGCTGCAGGGTAAAATGAAAGTATATAAGTTTATAAGTATACTAAAGGAAGGAAATTGACCAGGGAAAGAGTAGGGCCTATTAAGGCCCAACATGGCAATTTGTGTGTGAAGCCAGAAGATGTAGGTGAAGTTTTAAATGAATACTTTGCATCTGTGTTCACTATGGAGGAGGATGATGTTGATACAGAAATCAGGGAGGGGATTTACTTTGAGAACTTAGTATTGAAAGGGAGGAGGCAGTAATGCTCTTAATGGGCCTAAAAGTGGATAAATTCCCATGCCCAGATGAGATATATCCTAAGCTGCTGTGGGAGGCAGGGAGAAAATTGCAGCAGCTCTGACCATTTTCAAGTCTTCTCTGGTCATAGGAGAGGCGCCAGAGGACTGGAGGACAGCTAATATGGTACCATTATTAAAGAAGGGAAATAGGAAAAAAACAGGAAATTACAGGCCTGGGAGTCTCGTGGTAAGGAAACTATTGGAAAAAATTCTGTGGGACAGAATTAATCTCCACTCAGGGAGGCAAGGATTAATCGAGGATAGTCAGCATTGTTTTGTCAAAGGGAGATCATATCTTACAAATTTGATTGAATTTTTTGAGCAGGTGACTAGGTGTGTAAATGAGGGTTGTGCAATTGATGTCGTCCAAATGGACTTCTGTCAGGCTTTTGCCATGATCCCAAATGGGAGGTTGATGAAGGAGGTAAGAGCCCATGATATCCAGGGCAATTTGACAAACTGGAACCAAAATTGACTTTGTGGCAAGAGGCAGAGTGTGATGATCAAAGGTTGTTTTTGTGACTAGAAGTTTGTGTCCAGCAGTGTTCTGCAGCGATCTGTGCTGGGCTCCTTATTGTTTGTGGTGTAGAGTATGATCTGGATGTGAATGTAGAAGGAATGATAAGTAGATTTGCAGATGACACAAAAATTGGTGCTTGTAAATAGTGAGGTGCAAAGCCTTAGATTACTGGGTGATACAGACATGCTGGTTAGATGGGCAAAATAGTGGCAATTGGAATTTAATCCTGAAAAGTGTGAGATATGCATTTTGGGGGGACTAACAAGGCAATGGAATACACAATGAATGGTTGGACAGTAGGAAGTACAGAGGATCAGGGAAACCTTGGTGTGCACATCCATAAATCTCTGAAGATAGCATGGATTCACTAAAGGGAAATTGTGCTTGACAAATCTTCTGGAATTTTTTGAGGATGTGACCAGTAGAGTGGACAAGGGTGAACCAGTAGATGTTGTGTATCTAGACTTTCAAAAAGCATTTGACAAGGTCGCACACAAGAGATTAATGAGCAAAGTTAAAGGTAGATAAGGTGGTTAAAAAGGCATATAGAATACTTGCCTTTATTAACTGAGGCATTGAATATAAGAGTAGGAAGGTTATGATGGAGTTGTGTAAAATGCATTAGTTCAGATTAAAATCAACATGATATCAATTATATTGCCACACAATTTTAGTGGGACGGTAAGTAACAATAATGGACACCAGCTACAGACAACATGGTGCTGACAAAACACTCTGCAGAAAAACATGATTAAAATACATTTCCTAAAGGCACAATTCCCTTAGTTAAACACTATATTCCCGTCACAAATACATGCTGGTTTTCCTTACTAAATCAGAATTTGCTGAAGTGATTAGCAATTATTGTTTTTATTGTATACCCATCACCAATTTAATATTTAACACAAAGATTTAATCTCCAATGATGCAGCAGCATCAATACTGTAGTGGAAAGTCAGTGCAGATTTGTGCTTAGATCCTGGAGGTGGTGTGTGGAGTGGAGTAGCTTCTTCCCGAATTCTCCTGACCATCTGTGCTTGACATCAATACAATATTACACTGAGTATGGCATCAAGAAGCTTAAGAAGAAATAAAGTCAGTGGGAATTGTGTGGAACTTCTTCACTTGTTGAAATCATATCTATCACATCTCAGTCCCAAAGCATCACTGCAGGAGTTCCTCAAGGTAGTGTCCTAGGCCGTACCATTTTCAGTTGCTTCATCAATAACCTTCCCTCCATTATAAATTCAGAATTGGAGATGTTTGCTGGTGATTGCGCAATATTCAGTACCATTCACAACTCCTTAGATACTGAAATAATCAGTACCCACAGGTTTGGACTGACTGTGGCAAATAACATTCACATTACGCGGGTGCTAGAAAATAAACCTCTCCAGCTAAGAGAATGTAATCGTTTTCTCTTGTGATTTAACAGAACTACCATTGATGAACCTCCCACCATCAACATCCTGTGCTTTGACCAGAAAATTAATTAGTTGAACCACATCGATGCAGTGATTACAAGAGGAGGTGGAGCAGCTTACCTGGAGTGCACTGGAGCTCCATTCTGGCCTGTTCAATTTCAAACAATGTGGCCTGCCAAACCTGGACATTCAAGTGACTGATATTGAAAAATGCTGTGAAGCTGCTCAGATACAGTCACAGAGGATGGATCCTCCCTGCATTTACTGCTGGTGGCTCACTAGGAATCAGAGAGACATCAGCCGGTGATTGGACGAGCAGCAAGACTGGGAAGGTAAGTATTGAAGAAAGTTTCAGGGTTTGGAGTGCAAGGTTGCTGGAGCAATGAGGCAGAGCCCAGGCAAACCTGCTGGAGTGGCAGAACCCACTGGCTTCCAAGGAAGTGAGTGACTGGAGACTGAACAAGAGAGAGAGAGTGTGAGGGGGCAGGGGAAGAGAGAGAGTGTGAGGGGGCAGGGGAAGAGAGAGAGTGTGAGGGGGCAGGGGAAGAGAGAGAGTGTGAGGGGGCAGGGGAAGAGAGAGAGTGTGAGGGGGCAGGGGAAGAGAGAGAGTGTGAGGGGGCAGGGGAAGAGAGAGAGTGTGAGGGGGCAGGGGAAGAGAGAGAGTGTGAGGGGGCAGGGGAAGAGAGAGAGTGTGAGGGGGCAGGGGAAGAGAGAGAGTGTGAGGGGGCAGGGGAAGAGAGAGAGTGAGGAGATGGGGGAGGTTGTGGTGGGGGAAAGAGAAAGTGGGAGGAAAAAACGTGTGGCAGTTGGTAGAGAGTGGGAGGAAGACAGAGCATGTGGTGAGGGGGAGAGAGAGTACGTGAAGGGTTGGGGAAAGCGAATGTACAGGGACGGGAGGAGAGTGAGTATGAGAGTTTGTGTAGAGAGTGAGGTTGGGGAGAGAGAATGGGAGGGAAAAAGTATGTGGCAGGATGTAGACAGTGTGTGGGGGCGGGGGGGGGAAGAAAGAGTAAGGATGAGGAGAGTAAATAAAAGCAAATTACTGCGAATGCTGGAATCTGAAACCAAAAGAGAAACTCCCTAAAGGATCATCTGGACTGGAAACGTCATCTCTTTTCTCTCCTTACAGATGCTGCCAGACCTGCTGAGATTTTCCAGCATTGTCTCTTTTGGTTTGAGGACAGTGATGGTGGGGGAGAGCATGATTCACATTAATTCCTTGGCTATGATGGTTTAAGGATGTGAGATGCAGTATATAGTTTATATTCCCTGCTGACGGCTTTGCATGGAATTTACAGCACACAAACAGGCCATTTCACCTATCCCATCTATACTGGTCTTTTCGTTCCACACAAGCCTCCTCCCACCCTTCTTGCTCACACTATCAGAATAACCTTCAGATTTATCATTTCCTCATGTGTCAACCTCCTAGAATGTACCTATACTAGAATCTTACCTACACTGTCATAGAATCTAGGAGGAGATCTTCCACCCTTTCCTGTTGATGGGATTTTCCAGTCCTGGCAAAAGTGACTGCCCTCCGCCCCCACCTCCACCGCCATGGCAGTGAGGTGGGTGGACCATACAAAAAACCATAGAGCTTGATGGGACCAGAAGATCCTGCCAGTGGCCAATGGCAAGCCACTTCTCTGGCTGGAAACACGCCATGGGGAGGGGTCAGAAAATCTTGGCCTAAAATGGCTACAGGACAGAAGCAGGCCATTCAGAACACTGTCCTTGCGTCAGTTCTCTACAACAGCACCTCAGCTACGTTCACTCTTCGATCCCTTCCCTGTAGCCCAGTAAAATCCTCTCTCTTCAAATAATTATTCAGTCCCCTTTTGAAAAACGTAATTGAATCTGTTTCTACCACATCCTTAGGCAGTGCAACAGGATTCAGTATAATTTATTAATTGTTTTTCACTGTTCTGCCACTTCTAATCATTCATGCACATATGCACCCAGGTTCCTCTGCTCCTGCATTTCCATTGGAATTGTACCCTTTATGTCACTTCTCCTCATTGCTCTGATTTCTTTATATTAAAATTAATCTGTTCAGTGCCTGCTCATTCCACCAGCTATCTGAATCCTCTTGAAGTCTATGACTAAACTGGTCACGGTTCATAATACTTCCAAGTCTTGCATCATTTTCAAATTTTGAAATTGTGACCCATACACCCAAGTCTAAGTTACAAATAAAAATCAAGGAAAGCAGTGATCCCTCCATATACCATCCCCTAGTCAGAAGTTAAGGAAAATTTTCTGTAATTCATGTTTTTAATAGGATTGAATTAAATAATTAAACTTGCATAATGAAATTTCAGCAATGCTAAAGACTATTGTTTCAAAATACCACATGCTTTGAAATAAAATGCCTAGTGGCACGTATGGTTTTTCCCTTAAAAAGCATCATTTGATTGATGTTTGGGGTCCAAAATGATTAACGCAGAGGAAAAGAAGGTAACAGTAGACTTAGAAATGATATGGCCAATGTATTTTCTTACAGCTCCTGCACCTTGAAATTTCCCATTACACCACTGGAGCAGAAGTTCTTAAAAATTACATGAGCTGACATTTGTGTGCCTGGCCTGTCTTGCAGTTTAGCACTTATTCTTTGCAGAGTGGCACTTACATTCATTGCATGGATTCACTTTGTCCACATTAGGCATACTGACATCACATCAGTAGGTTGGGCTGTGAGACACTAGTGCTCCTTCATGGGCTTCTGGTGCCTTCTGTGGTGGTCCACACTGGTGACCTTCTCAGTGGGAAGTGACTGGCAGTGCCCCAGCTGTTTTGCTGTGGCAAACTGTGCCAACACAGATTAAATTCATGCCTGAAAACTTTGCTGCCACATACACAGCACTTGCCCTTCAGAGACTGTGTCCAAGTAATTATTACCTCTAGATTTTCCTATTCCAGTGCATTCATAGCTTGCCTTCCCTAACATCTGTAAACTTGAGATCATCCAGCGTTCTGCTACCTATATTCTACCTCATACCAATTCTTATCATATGTTTTCTCTTTACTCGCTGAGGGCTGCTAGTTAGATAATGCCTTGATTTTAAAATTCTCATCCTTGTGTTTTAAATCCTTTCATGGCCTTGTCCCATCAGACTCTTGTTAAGTGCCTGGGTTGTTTTATTACACTAAAGGCACTATAAATGCATGTTTTTGTTGAAGATATGAGTAGTTGTTATATTCCTTTAATTTTGACAGGCAGCTGTTTTTGAACATTTAAGATTCACATTGCACCACGTGTGACACTCTATGGGGTTTCCTTCATCACATTCCCTGTGTAAGGTTCAAAACATCAGTGAAGGTAGTTAAACTCTACGTTGAGCTGACTTTGCAGCATTTAGCAAGGCCAGCTGACCACTCCGCCAGTGCTTTACCTTGTGCAATGTTCCATGAATCACTACATCAGCCCTACAATATCCTGAGACTGCAAGCTTCTAATGTGCTGTGTCTTTTTTAAAAGAGCAATTATTATGTCAGTTTTTCCTCAGTCGTAGCACTGTCGCCTCTAAGTTAGAAGCACATACTTGAACCATAGAATCCTTGTAGTGCAGAAAGAGGCCATCCTGCTCAGGCCCTCCCCTCTACCCTATCCCTGTAACCCCTCGCATTTACCATGAATAATCCACATAACCTGCATAATATTAAGGGGCAATTTAGAATGGTCAATCCACCTAACCTGCATATGTTTGGACTGTGGGAGGAAACCGGAGCACCTGGAGGAAACCCCCACACAGACCTGGGGAGAACATGCAAACTCCAAGCAGTCACCCAAGGCCAGAATTGAACCCAGGTCCCTGGCGCAGTGCTAACCACTGCGCCACCATGTTTGAGTAATAATGCAGGTTGGAAACTGCTCTTCAGATAAAATATTCTATGGCATTATTCAGAGAAAAGTAGGGGAGTTTTTCCAGTGCCCTTGTCAACGTTTATTCTTCAACCTACACCTAAAACAGATTCAAGGTGAACCTAAAAGAGATTATTTGGTAATTTGTCTCATTGTTTCTTGAGGGATGATGCTGTGCACAATCTGGCTGCCTCACCTCCCACATTACAACAGCAATTACCTCTCAAAAGTACTTAATTGGATGTCCTGAGGTCATGAAAGGCACCTTATGAATGCAAATCTTTCCTTTTTATCTACTGCCAGTTATATAACACAGTTATAGACTTGACACTGCCATCAATATCTTGGAAACTGATGTCAAGCAATAGCTCAGATTCCAATATATGATATCACATGCATTGAATTGATTATCTCAATCATTGCGCGGTGGCACAGTGTTAGCACTGCTTCATCACAGCACCAGGGACCTGGGCTTGGGTGACTGTCTGTGTGGAGTCTGCAAGTTCTCCCCATGTCTGCGGGGTTTCCTTTGGGTGCTCTGGTTTCCCCCCACAGTCTGAAAGACGTGCTGGTTAGTTACATTGGCCATGCTAAATTCTCCCTCAGTTTGCCTGAACAGATGCAGAGTGTGGCAACTAGGTGATTTTCACAGTAACTTCATTGCAGTGTTAATGTAAGCCTACTTGTGACACTAATAAATATACTTTAAATCAAAAAAACTGCAGCCAATTCACAAATGAAAGTTGGATAATGAACTACCTTAGGCGGTCCTTATCTAACTTCTTGTGGTTACTTCTGGAGTGGCATTGGCAGCTAAGACTGGTGTAGCTTCTCTTCCTAACCTTTCATCTCAGGATGTGGTATCGCTCAAGGAATCCAAAAATGGGGAAGTGGGGAGCTAATTGTTGTAGACTACTGGCACTCTTGTCTTATAGGTATACCTACTTCCACTGAAGTGTCAGAGAGGGCCTATTAAATAAAACAAATCATAAATCACATTTGGTCATGGTAAGACCCTATATAGAAGTTCCTCCTGACATTTATATAGAATTCTGATCAGAAAATAGGAACCTAGAATATTTTGCTTGCTCGAATTCCAACACCACCTACACAGCCAATACTTGAGAATAATCCAGCCACTAAATTTGAATCCTTATTTTGTGATCAATTTATACGCTCCCTTTGCATCTGGGACCGGCTCATGCAAATAGTTTACTCGAAGCCAACCACAAAGAAAGACAAGGATAGAATTGGACTTTCTTTATTATTCCCTGAAGAATACAATATTCCTGAGCCAGCTGTTTTTATTTCACCTTTAAGCTTTCTTTTCAGATAAATTGTCAGATTTCAGCTGGCATGATGCTCCTTTCTACTCCACATTCAGTATATTATAAAATCTTATCTTTTAGATAGTGCTGCAGTGGAAGAGCTGATGATAAGTCACTTCTGCTCAGAAATGTCTGGTTGGTTCTGTACCTGTGGTTCCATTGTAACTATGGTTACAACTTTGGGTAGCAGCCTGCAGCAGTCCCTTTAAGGATTGCCTTTGAGACCACATGTAAGCCACAAAATACAATCGGCTTGGTAATGCTGATTTTGCAAGCTCCACCAACAACACCAACCCTCACAGTACAGGCTGTGGATTACAGGCCGTGCAGAACAAGCTTCATTATACTTCTGAAATCCTTTCTAATCTCACATTTGATAGCGGCCTCCTCTGCTAAAATACTACTTGCCCACATAAAATGGACATAAGGCTGGGAACAATATTCCATTTAGAGTTGGGTTGAACTTTGTTTTTTGGCACATTACTTAGCATCAGTCTGTGCTTTCTTTGGCACTTCACAGGTTGCTGATGTTGAAATTTGACTGTTTTGCCTTGCAAGACATAATTGCAATTCATTTTTTGACGATTTTCCACCTGCTATCTTGGAACAAACAAAATCTTTCTGAGGTTGGAATAATGCTCCAATAATTGGAGGAGGAAGAGAGGACAAAAATCAGAGGTGGTACTGCACCTTGTGTGTTATGTACACAAACAGAGATAGAATGGAACCCACCAGCACAGACCCATAGAGTAGAATTTTGCATTTCCCAGGTGGGAGGAAGAGGATTAAAAACCGCAGTTAACTGGAATTTAACATTGCCCGGTGATATTAAGCTCATTGCACAAGCAAAAGGGCGCGTGGCCCAACCGTAATTAATCATTTTTATTTTCAATGCTGCGTAAAAAGATACAATGACTGAGGAGTTAGATGTTTGTAGTGTGAGGTGATGTTCTGCAGTGTGGAAAGTGTGTTGCCATCATCAGAGTGTTGAGTGTCTGACACCAATATGACATACAGTACACATCTGGCTTGATATGGAGTATGATATTTAAAATGATAAATTCAGCAATGTGCAAAAGAGTTCATCCACACGGCTCTTAAACATAATATCTCAATTTCAAGTAACTCATTAGCATGCAGTGTGGAGCTCTGCTTGTATAACGTGTGTCTTAACCTTTTGGGGTTCCCTCAACACCCACTCCCACCACTGAAAGTGGCAGGGAGGCAGGTTGCAGTTCTCACTGTCCTGGTTGCACGGATGACCATGGGCAGCCATCCTCCAATTGGTGAGGCCTGAGCAGGCATCGCTCAGGAGGATTCATTTGATGACGTGGTGGGTCAATCCTCAGTCGCCGAGGAGTCCTGGGACGTAGGGGAGACTGCTCGTGCTCTGGTCCGAGGCTCTGTGAGCAGAGTCCACAGAGATGGTGGCCACCTTGACTGTCATTCTGAAGTGAGCCCTCACTTGCCTGCTGACTAATGAAAGAGGGGCAACCATGGGTAACACTGGCTGGAGCCTCCTTTTCTGACAGACGCATTTGCCTTCTGAGGTTAGTTCCTATGTGAGGGCTTGTAGGTCTAAATGCAATGCTACAAAAATGCCATTCCATTGCTGTAGTTGCCTCTTCATGAGAGTCTCCACCATGTCAACGGATGAGGCTGCAGCAGGCGACGGTGCAGAGGGACCTCGGGGTCCTTGTGCATGAGTCGCAAAAACCCAGCTTGCAGGTGCAGCAGGTGGTCAGGAAGGCGAATGGGATGCTGGCCTTCATAGCGAGGGGGATTGAATATAAAAGTAGGGAGGTCTTGCTGCAGCTGTATAGGGCATTGGTGAGGCCGCAGCTGGAGTACTGTGTGCAGTTTTGGGCGCCGCACCTGCGCAAAGATATTTTGGCCTTGGAGGGAGCGCAGAGGAGGTTTACTAGGCTGATACCGGAGTTGAGGGGGTTGAGCTATGAGGAGAGGCTGAATAAACTAGGCTTGTACTCGTTAGAGTTTAGAAGAATGAGGGGAGATCTCAGTGAGACGTATAAGATGATGAATGGGATGGATAGGATAGAGGTGGAGAGACTCTTCCTGCTCAGAAAGGACAGTAGGACTAGGGGGCACAGCCTCAAGATAAAGGGGGGGCGGTTTAGAATGGAGTTGAGGAGGAACTTCTTCACTCAAAGGGTGGTGAATCTCTGGAATTCTCTGCCCGTTGAAGTGGTGGAGGCTACCTCGCTAAATATTTTTAAGACGTGGGCTGATGGGTTTTTGATAAGAGAGGGGATTAAGGGTTATGGGGAGAGGGCGGGAAGGTGGAACTGAGCCGCGACAGATCAGCCATGATCTTATTGAATGGCGGGGCAGGCTCGAAGGGCTGGATGGCCTACTCCTGCTCCTATTTCTTATGTTCTTATGTTTGGAGCTGAGGGTCCCTGGAACATTCATGCTCTACAAAGAAACCCCAATGACAAAGACTGTGGTACGCAGACCATCAGGGTTTCCGCCAGATCTCCCTGTGCATCCGAGGGCTTCCAGCATTTACCTATCAATGACTCCAGAAGGTCATCATCTCCCTCAGACTCAGCATGGCTCTTGCCCCCAGCAGTTCTCCTCTGATCACTGGCGCACTGGACACTCCCTACCTCTGCCATTTGCTCATGAAAGCTTGAAGTGTTCTCACTGCTGTGCCCTTAGCAACACACCCAACACGGTCATTGCCAGCGATGTGAATGTATCTGTGCTGAGAACTGGTGTGCTTTGCCTGCATCTGCCAATGTCTTTGGTGTCAAGAGGGGGTCGTCTGCCTGCTGGCTGGCTCTAATGGACAGTTCATCTGAGAGCTGGAAACGAAAGGTTATATTCATTAGTCATCTCACAGTTTGACATCTCAGTGCATGTTGTCCATCGCGATTGCCATTAGTCACAATTAGGCTGCTCAGAACCCAGCGCATAAATGAAGCCGAGCGTCTGTCAACACCTTCACCCTGAATGTCACTCACTTCAGCCCAAGGGCTCTTACCTTCCTCAGAAATGCTCGCCTCTCTATGACCTGACAACCTTCCTCCCTGCTCACCCTCCAACTTCAGGACTCCCAGTTCATGGTTGGTGAGCATCGCCAGATTTGGCATCCCTCCACCTGTAACAAATCGCTCCCCATTGTTGTGACTTCATGGGTGGGATTCTCCAGCTGGGCTCACCTCAAGACCAGAAATTTCCACCCGAGATCATTGGACCTTTGCATCGTCTGCCGAACTTTCTGTCCTGTCTGCTACAATTCCCATGGTGGGCGGGATGGGAAACTTCCACCCATTTCTCCTGCATGTCAGTGTAGAGCTCCAATAAGTGCTGAAATGAAGGTCCTGCCCACTGACCTCTGCTGCCACTTTGCTCGATGCCTTCTTGCTGAGGTGGGGTGGCATCCTCCTCCCATGCCTCTGCATCAGAATGTCCGTCCTGGCTGTGACTGCCTCAAACCAGGGTTCAGAGACAGTCATCTGGGAAACGGAACACTGTTGCTTCCACAGCTCACACCTCTTGCCTGTAGAAGTTCATGGTGAGCTGCCATTTGACATGGCACCTGCAATACTTCCACCCCTGCTGGACCTGCTACACCAAGTCAGCAATTCACACAAATGCCAACCAGCATAATATTGTGACTCCCAATTGGATGTGGGCAGAAATGGGATTCACTTCCCAGCCTACCGAGCACACCCATCAGTCCTTCCGAAGCTGAGGAGACTTATCATTGGCACTTCCGTTGCACCAAGGAGGCCTTCACAGAGCTAAAACATTTTTTGTAGGAAGAAATCAGCTTTTCCCATTAGCATTAAACTTTTAGACCACTAGAACTTTCCAAGGCACAACTGGGAACATGTGCCAAATCAATCAGTCAGCCATTTACAGATACATCGAGCAATGATAGAAGTCTTTCTTTCTAGGGATAACACTTGTCACTCTACCAGAGGATAAAAAAATCAAGTAGACAGGGCACTGAACTTACATTTTAAGTTTATTTATTAGTGTCACAAGTTGGCTGACATTAACGTTGCAATGAAGTTAGTGCAAAAATCCCCCTAGTCACCACACTCCAGAACCTGTTTGAGTACTCTATGGGAGAATTTAGCATAGCCAATGCACCTAACAAGCACCTCTTTCGGATTGTGGGAGGAAACCAGAGCGTCCAGAGGAAACTCATGCAGACATGGGGAGAACATGCAAACTCCACACAGACAATGACCCAAGCCAGAATCGAACCTGGGTTCCTGGCGCTGCAAAGCAGCAGTGCTAACCACTGTGCCACCGAGATGCTCCACCAGATGAGATGATTCTTATGCAGGGAATCGTAGAAGACAACCATTTGGTCCTTGCACAGTAATATCATGGTTCATGTGAGTGGAAAGCTCATAGTTTTTAAGAATATCCAGCTGGTGTTGAAGTCAGGGCCAGGGAGAGAAATCATAGATCCCAATGCTTCTTCCATTTCTGAGCTCCTTTTTCCCCCAAAACACCTCCCCCTTAATCATGCATGAGATTATTTCCCTTTCAAGATTCACCAATCAATTCACCAAATAATCACAGAAAAGTTCCAGTAATATGATAGTTTTAACCAGATGCCATCAGATAAAGTTATCATCCAATATATATATACAGCATGGACTATTAATATTCAGAGCAGCAACAACGTAAAACAATGTTAGTTTATGTGTCCCTTATTGGTGATCTCACCATGACTAATAAACAAACCAGAAAATACAAATTTTACTTCAGCATGATTGTGCAATATTGCTAATTTGAAGGTAAATATCCCATTATTTATTTATAACATTGCACAGGCAATAACATCGGTTTCGTGATTACCTCAACCTTCATTAACATGTTCTGTGCAAAAAACACCAAGATAGATAGAGTGGGATAATAGCTAAGTAGATAGAAAGGCAAAATTAAAGTAATTGGAAACAGTGACAGTAAATTCATATTTGTGGGAAAGATTTAAAATCTGCTATTGGATAAATTGTACAAGATTAATTCCATTCTGTAGAAATAGAAGAAGACTTTCTTCTACCCAGATGAATGAAATTCAATGTAATTATTTCATACAAGGGGTGTAATTGGTTCTAGTTTATCATCAATCTCACAGAGTAGAGAGATCAAATGACTCCTGAGCACTAAAGTGGAATGATTGAATATTATAGGTCTTCACTATCAATGAGAAGCTTTGGAGTCCTCAGGTGTCTCTGTGCAATACAACTTTTAGTAGGCCAGAGGACAAAGACTGAATGGTTCACAATTGTATGGTTCACAATTTTCTTGATCAAGTCTGAGGACTGTGGATTGCTTCTTCTCGCTACTATATAATTTCAATATCTACTATACAGCACAACATTGTCATGTTATTTCAATACCTTAAAAAAAATCATGAAAAGCACCAACACAGAGTAAAAAAAGATAGGTTGACAAAAGAACAAAATTGATGTCAATGGAAAAGACTCTCGATAATCATGTACAGTGCAAAATAGGTTACTGATCCATTATGCACTTCCTATCCTGGCAATCTCACCCACAATCCTCACAGTAAACTTCCAATAGTAACAAAATAAACAGAACTCCAACCATAATTCCATCCTCCATTTGCAGAATAGTCATAAATGACGAAGGCCTCCTAGCCCAGCTCATTTCATCCATCCCAGAATGACATACAAACATACATATTATGAGCAAGAGTAGGGCATTCGGCCCTTTGAGCCTGCTGCACCATTTCATAACATTGCCTACATTATACCAGTGACTATAACTCAATAGTACTTAATTGGCTCTGAAGCGATTTGGGACATTGTGAAATGTGTTGTATAAATGTAGGTTTTGTTATTCCTTCATTACACCTGCATGCAGTTGGCAAAGTGAATGCAGCAATGAAATTGGAGGTCCAATGTTGAGTCTCTCAGGATAGTTAATCACAGAGCAATCAACTGACGTTAGGAAAATAAATCAATGCATGTATAAAACAATTCAGCTCTACATCTGACCTCTTCCCAACATTCCCTCCAACTTCCTCCCCAACACCCCCTCCTCTAACCTTCCCCACCTACACTTCAACCTCCCAACCGATTTCCTTTCCAAATCCTTCGGGGCGAATTTTCCACACTCCACCCACCTCGGGAATCGTAGCAGGCGAGGGGGCAGACCATGGAAAGGTCTGTTGATCTCGGGCAGGATTTTCTGATTTTGGGGTGAGTGCGGCTGTAAAATTGCACCCCTGAGGTTTCCCTCCAACTTTCTCGCACTGCTCCCTCCTAAATTTCTAACCTCCCTCAACCCCCCCAACACCCCCTGACCTCCTCCCAACCCCCCCCCACCTCTTCCTAATCTCCCTCACCTCCCTCAACCCTTTCAACACCCCCTAACCTCCTCCCAATCCCGCCCACCTCTCCCTAATCTCCCTCACCTACCCATGACTGTCCTCCTAACAATGCAGGGCCATAAAACCAATCCCAGAGTAAACGTAAACAACCCCCATTTCAGCTGTTGAAATAGCAATAAAAGAGGGCAGACCAGTAAAGCAGGTAACAAATCACATCGACTTGAGGCTAAGAAAACACTGAAACTGCGAGAGCTACAGAGATCATGATTTAAAAAAAACCTTTCTTAAAGATACACTAACATCACACAAAGCAAAGTTAATCTCTAAATAGAACAGAAATGTGGAACAGATTTAAATTAGTCAATTACAGTACAGTATAACAAGTGACTTTAAAATTGCGACCCCTCACTATCCCCAGATGGGTTCACCTAGTTAAATGGTGGGGCAGGCACGAGGGGCTGAATGGCCTACTCTTGCTCCTATTTCCTGTGTTCCTATGAAAGGATTATGACAATACATTGGATCACATTCCATGATCCTGACTTGAGCCGAACTGTTTTGATGCTACCAAGCAGAGGCTAAGCACTTCCCAACAGGAAGGGAGGAAAATCAGATGAGTCAGTGAGTCAAGATACTCTTGCTGCAAAAACAAAAGTTCTCATTAACTCCTTCTCTTCCCAGAATATATGAACACACAGATACACACATAAATACACACATCGCACAGGTACATATAATCCTACGTACACAGACACACACGTACATATACCAGTGTGGCCAACTCTTGCAGAGAAAATTAAGGGACACACTGGCATGGGGGTACATTGACCAAGGGCAGGGGTTCCTGCCAGGGCTGTGAGTG
This sequence comes from Carcharhinus amblyrhynchos, assembly GCF_965287045.1. NCBI lineage: Eukaryota > Metazoa > Chordata > Chondrichthyes > Carcharhiniformes > Carcharhinidae > Carcharhinus > Carcharhinus amblyrhynchos. The sequence goes on along the minus strand of NC_137346.1, from coordinate 43,111,508 downwards.
CAGGAGGTGGGGTGGGGAAGGTGGCTGCAGGGCTGTGAGTGCAGGGGGTGGGGGAGGTTCCTGTCTGGGCTGTGAGTGCAGAGGGTGGGGTGGGGAAGGTGGCTGCAGGGCTGTGAGTGCAGGGGGTGGGGGAGGTTCCTGCCTGGGCTGTGAGTGCAGGGATTGGGATGGGGAAGGTGACTGCCTGGGCTGTGAGTGCAGGGGGTGGGAAGGGTGACTGCCTGGGCAGTGAGTGCAGGGGGTGGGGAAGGTGACGGCCTGGGCTGTGAGTGCAGGGGGTGGGGGAGGTCCCTGCCTGGGCTGTGAATGCAGGGATTGGGGTGGGGAAGGTGACTGCCTGGGCTGTGAGTGCAGGGGGTGGGGAGGGTGACTGCCTGGGCTGTGAGTGCAGGGGATGGGGAGGGTGACTGCCTAGGCTGTGAGTGCAGGGGGTGGGGGAGGTTCCTGTCTGGGCTGTGAGTGCAGGGATTGGGGTGGGGAAGGTGACTGCCTGGGCTGTGAGTGTAGGGGGTGGGGAGGGTGACTGCCTGGGCTGTGAGTGCAGGGGGTGGGGAAGGTAATTGCCAGGCTGTGAATGTGGGGGTTGGGGAAATTTCCTGCCTGGGCTGTGAGTGCAGGGGGTGGGGAGGGGAAGGTGTCTGCCAAGGCTGTGAGCTCATTTAAACAGAAGGAGATGGAGTACTGCGCATATTCGAGATTTATAGGTCTGATTTACAGGAATAGCAGCAGTCTGGCAGTATTCGACCTGGGACACAGGACAATGGCCTCAAATGCAGGACGATCTTGTCAAATAAAGAACAGTTGGTCACTCTGACAGATACGGGCAGAACCACACAGCACTCAGAAACACACATCCAGGTATATACATGCATATACACACACAAATACATAGATACGTACCCTTCAACAGTCATAGCACTGCAGTCTGCAAATCCTCTGAGGATATGTGAATCCTCAGCTGTAAGGAAAGTCAGTCAATGTCAATACCCACCAGCTCTTCCCAAACATTTAGGAAAACAATTTATTTCAGAATGACACAAATTGGATCTGAGGTTTTGTGAGGTGCAGCATAATAGTGGTGCAGTGAGCACAGTCATTCGCACACCTTGGTTGTAGCCCAGGCAATCACAGAACCCAGTTTTGTTATAAAAACAACTTTAATGCCTTCTATTTTTAAAGAGATCACCAAAATTAGTCTTCATTCTATGAGTCATATTTTATAGAAACACACGGCCATTTACACTCAGCACTGTCGACCTGCTGTGTGGGGGAGACTTTCATCTTGGGCAGTGTAAAATTGTCAGCCCATAAAATCAGGCTGTAAATGGGCGACTGCTTCACTATCCTTTTAACAGTACTGCCATGATTAATTTATACCTCAGTCATTTATGTGCAGACTAAAGCAAGCTGCTGCAATATGTGGGGCGGGAGACTGAGATCTGCTCATCAACCACAGCGTGGTGTAGTTGTAGGAAACACAAGTTATAAGTCAGCTTCAGTAAGGCCTCTTGGAGGGGCACAAACGTGGGGCATCTTTGTTACATTATTCCCTTTTATCTTCAATGTGGATTTTTAATGGGACGGAGGGTAGCTCTGTCCGAGTGGGAATTTTACAAAGTGGCCACAGACTTTTGTGGTTTATTTCATAAAAGTTTGCAGTGTTTACACTATGGATGAATTTTCCACGACCCCAAAGTCACCAGCATGTGGCTCGATAGAAAAAACACCTGCCCACTCAGTTTTGAGTCCATAGGAATGAATGAATGGGTGACACTGGTTAACAGTGGGTAACAGTGCTGCCTCACAGCACCAGGACTCCGGATTCAATTCTGGCCTTGGGTGACTGTGTGGAATTGGCACGTTTTCCTCATGCCTGCATGTGTTTCCTCAGGGTGCTCCAGTTTTCTCCCATGGTTCAAAGATGTGCAGGTTACATAGATTGGCCATGCTTAGTTGCACCTTAGTAAAAGTAAAGTTTATTTATTAGTCACAAATAGGCTTACATTAACACTGTAATGAAGTTACTGTGAAAATCCCCTCGTTGCCATGCTCTGACGCCTGTTCAGGTACATTGAGGGAGAATTTAGCATGGCTAATGCACCCCTAAGCTGCACATCTCTGGACTGTGGGAGGGAACTGGAGCATCTTGAGGAAACCCATGCAGACATGAGGAGAACATGCCAATTTCACACAGTTACCCAAGGCCAGAATCGAATCTGGATCCCTGGTGCTGTGAGGCAGCAGTGTTAAGGAGTGCTAACCAGTGCCACCCATTCATTTATTCCAATGGATTGAAAAGTGACCCAAGCTGGGAACAAACCCAGATGTCTAAAGCTATAAGACAGCAGTGCTAACCGCAGATGTGTAGGTTAGATGGATTAGCCATGGTAAATGTATGGGATTTTTGGAATAGATCGGCGGTGTGGGCCTGAGTAAGGTGCTGTTTCGGATGGTTGGTGCAAACTCAATGGGCCAAATGGCCTTCTTCACTATAGAGATTCTATCGTTCTATACTGCCCATTATTGCCAGTGTTGACTCATGGAAAGAGATCTCCAATTAGCTCCACATCCTCTGCCCTGTCCCCATAGCCCTGCAAATATTTGCCTTTCCAATATTTATCCAACTCCTTTTGAAATTACTGTTGAATATGTTTTCACTCCCTTTCTGACAGTGCATTCTGGATCAGAACAACTCGCTGTGGAAAACAAATCTTATCTTCCGCTGTGTTTCTATTAATGGATTCTCTGAAAGATGATTTGCTTCTCTCCTGCTCGAAAGAAGCCATTTCACAAAAAAGTGAGAATTTACTTACCAAACAGGACTTCTATCAATGGACAAAGAGGAGTTCGAGCATCCTGAGGCAGAAATTTTTGATTCAAAAGGCCAAGAACAAAGATCTTTCTTGGCAAGAAGAAATGATCCCCTTGAGACAGATAATACAGGCAACAATGGCAACACTGGAAGCTGTAGCAGCGGGTTAATTTGGGAATAATTTTCCCTGAACCGTACCTGACATTAGAGCAGAAAGTCAGACTGCACAGGTTCCTGGCACTCACTGAGATGCAGTTTTTCTTGATGCACTCTGCACATGAACACAGCGAGAGGAGTAACCTGCTCTGCTGTTCAATTTGGTCATAACTAAACTCACTTTGTTCCTTACCTCTTGATACATTGAAAAAAATACATCAATATCAGTATTGAAAATTTCAGTTGATTCCAAGCATCCATCCGGATTGCAATAAGCTGAAAAGTTGTTGTGTTTGTTCCATTTGGGATCCGTGACCAATTTCAGGGGCCAAAGCAGTAGCCATCAACAAACGGTAAACCTTTCTCTAAAACTAATTCTTAAAAATGCTCCTGTGGGGTAAGATGAAGCAGGGGTGCTCTACCTGTCTTCAAACTATTCAAGTTCTCTCCACCCATCACCAACCACATCATGGGCCCATTGCCACTCTCCTGTACAAATCTGCCAGTATTTACCTTAGACTGTTGCTGCAACTAATATTCAATTGTGTTAAATGAGCAAGCTATCAGTTGAGGCCTCCAACACCTTAGCTAAATTATGTAAATACTGCTGAAGACCCATTTCAGACAACTTACCAAGGGCCTCCCAGCTGAAGTAAGTGCCTCACTTGTTATCCATCCAAAAATAGATCAGAATCAATTTCCTGGCCAATGTTTCTTTAAGGTACACAGTTCAATTAAGAGTATCAAATGCCAAGAATATCACCTTCAGTGCTCTTATTTCTTTCACTCTTCTGTTCTTTTTCCTCTTTTGTCCTGACGTTAGTGGCTCATTGCCCTAGAGAATTGTCATTGATGTAATATGTTATCCATATAGCTGTTGGGTCTCAGTTGGATCTCCAACAACCACACCATCTTACTTTATGCTAGATATGACTCCAATAAGTGGAGAGTTTCTATCCTCATTCCCATTGGCTCCAGTTTTGCTCTGGCTCCTTGATGCCCACACTCGGTCAAATGCTACCTTTAAGTCAAGGACAGTCACTCTTACCTTCTGTCTTGAGTTCAGCTCTTTCGTTAACGTTTGGACAAAGGTTATAATAAACCAGGAGTTGAGTAGCCTGAGCATCAAAGAGGAGGTTCTTGGTGTGTTCGGGCCACTTGATAGCACTGCAATCCATGTGGTGTAGGTATACCCACATTGCTGTAGTAAGGAAGTTCTATGATTTTGAGCCAGTGTCACTGAAGGAACTGGGTTTATCATTCCAAGTCAGGATGGTGTGTGGCTAGGAGGGAAACTTGCAGGTAGTAATGTTCTCATGTTTTTGCTGCCCTTGTTCTTTTAGATAATAGGGATCGTGGATTTGGAAGTTGCTGTTGAAGGAACTTTGGCAAGGAGGTTTACCCAGGATGTTGCCTGGTATGGAGGGGAGGTCCTATGAGGAGAGACTGAGGGATTTGGGGTTGTTTTCGTTAGAAAGAAGGCGGCTAAGAGGGGATCTTATTGAAACATATAAGATGATTAGACGTTTAGATAGGGTGGACAGTGATAGCCTTTTTCCTCGGATGGAGAAAGCTAGCACGAGAGGGCATGGCTTTAAATTAAGGGGGGGTAGTTATAGGACGGATGTCAGGGGTAGGTTCTTTACCCAGAGGGTGGTGAGGGATTGGAATGCCCTGCCTGCTGCAGTTGTAAATGCGCCTAGTTTGGGGGCGTTTAAGAGATCCGTGGATAGGCTTATGGATGGAAAGGGATTGGTTTAGGTTAGAGGGTCATTGTTTTTTTTTAACTGGTCGGCGCAACATCGTGGGCCGAAGGGCCTGTTCTGCGCTGTAATGTTCTATGTTCTATGTTAAGTTGCTGTAGTGCATCTTATAGATGGTACACCCTGCTACACTGTGCACAGGTGATGGAGGGAGTGAATGTTGAAGGTAATGGATGGGGTGCCAACCAAATGAGCTGCTTTGGCCTGGATGGCAGAGCAAGATGGCACCGCAACGAGGTGACTTCTTGCAAGCTGTGCCCAGCACACCTTCTAATTCTATCTTTTACTCCTGTTTTATGTTTCTAAAACTTCATTCTAACTCTTTTAAACTCTCTAACAATATTTTAAGTCAATTATCTTTCTCTACACCCTAGCTATGACTGTAACAATACATTCTGCACTATCTCGTTTCCTTCACTATGAAAGTATGTTTTGTCTGTATAGCACACAATAAACAATACTTAGTACATGTGACAATAATAAATTAAATCAAATCAAAATCTTCTTGAGTGTTGTTGGAGCTGAACTCAACCAGGCAAGTGGAAACTATTCCATCACCCTCCTGACTTGTGCCACGTAGACATGCTTTGGGAAGTCAGGAGGTGAATTACTCTCCTCATAATTCCCAGCTTCTAATCTGCTCTTGTGGCCGCAGCAAGCTTCTTTTCAATGGTGACTCCAGGCTATTGATAGTTGGTGATTCATTGATGGTAATGCCATTGAATGTCAAGGGGAGATGGTTATTGCCTAGCACCTAGCTACTTACCAGCCCAATCCTGAATGTTGTCCAGGTCTTACTGCATTTGGCCTGGATTGTTTCAGTATCTCAAGAGTTGCAAATGATACTGAATATTCTGCAACCGATATCCTCACTTCTGACTTTATGATGGAAGGATGCTCTTTGATGGAGCAGCTGAAGGGCCTCAGACACTACCCTCAGGTATGCCTGCAGAGCAATGTCCTGGAACTGAAATGTTTAGCCTCCAACAACCATGTTTGTTTTGTATTCGATATGACTCCAACCAGTGAAGAACTTTCCCCCTGATTACCACTGACTTCAGTTTTGCTAAATGATGTCACGCTTAGTCTCTCGCTTTAGGAAGATCTTAATTCCTTACTAAGTGATAGCGGCTGGGGATATTTGCAGGAGCTGTGAGGGTTGTCAGGGATGCATTGGCAGCACTTGTCCCTACACACTGCTGTAACTTGGAACAGCCTACAGTTGGTCACTAATGAGATCCTGAGGCCCCGCCTGGACAAAGTTAAGATATTTATTTGACTATGTTCAGCTCTTAAAGGGGCCATCTGCATGTATTGCCATGCTCAACACCCTCCAGGATCTATTTCCTTTCTCTGGCGGACTTTGGGGCTTTTCCAAAGGCTTTGACAGGACTTGCTGGTTTGTGGGAAGTTCTAGGCCCAATTTCCAGGATTTTGTGCGTCCCCCACGGATACAGCCCCAGAACAGAGTAGGAGCAGGTACAACAACCTCCAATTAACACCCCACCCAACAGAACTTTAGAGAGCACCTTAAACACTGCAGAATCCTGGGAGCACCAATTTCAGCCTTAATTCCTATCCAGTCAGATAAGGAATCAATTATACAGCTGGGTACCAATCAGAAGCTTGGGCCATTCCCATCAACTTCTCTTGACATTTATTTTAACTGAAAAATAAATGGACACGCTGGCTTTCCTGGAAATTTCCTGAAACGGTGAGCCTGATTTTGAATGATGGTTTGGGTGCGGGGTGGAGAATACATTTATATCGTCCTTTCACAACGACTGGACATCTCAAAGTACTTCACAGCCAGTGAAGGATTTCTGAAGTGTATTGTAAGAAATGCAGCAGCACAGATCCACACAGCAACCTCCCACAAGCAGATTGTGATAATAATTATCTGTTTTTGTGATGTCGAATGGGGTAAATAGTGACAAGGACACCTGGGGGGAAACTCCCTGCTTCAAAATAATTCTATGGAATCTTTTTCATCCACACCAGCAGGCATTTCAGACTTTGGTTTTAACCTCTCATTTGAAAATGAGAGGCAAAAAGATAAAGTCACCATTGTCCCAGATGACCCCCTTTGAGGGGGGAGAGTCGACTGGTGGTGATTTAACCTGAGGATCACCGCACCTCAGGTGAGGGCGAGGGATCAGAAGGCAGAGGATTTATCAATAACCTCAGCTGATTGGTGTTAACAAATTGTCCCTAAATTAGACCTCCCTTAATCCCTAATAATAATTCTCTAAATTTGCACCCCTTTATTGTGGAGTCCAAGGGGCGTCGACAAAAGTCATAGGTAGAAGAAAGATTGGAATGAGGCACTCACTGAATGTTAAAATGGGCGGCGCGGGCTTGTAGGGCCGAAGGGCCTGTTTCCTGTGCTGTGTTGTTTTTTGTTCTCTTTGTTGATATGGGAATTGAACCCATGCTGTTGGTGTTGCTTTGCATTAGGAACCAGCCATCCAACCCACTGTGCTAAGACAACGAGAGAGGCACAGCATTAGGATTTACCACCACATGATGGTGTCCTGAGGCGGTGTATTGTACCTTATATAAAAACCTATAGTGGCCCCAGACATGGCACATTTGTGCAATCTATAGTCATCTCCAATGAGTTTCACTGTTGGCAGAAAGATGTAGCAGAAGAAGGCGCAACATTTCTGCAGGGCTGCAGGAATTTCCCAGGTATAAGATCTCATTGCTGCCACCAGTGATGGTGGAATGGGCAACGATAGAGAAATAACTGGAAGAAGAGCAAGGATAACCACTACAGCCTTGATGAGAAACCCCCAATTCCCAGTGGGGGTTACTTAATGAGGCTCATTCTGCCATCAAAGCCTAGGTACTGAGCTATCTGCTTTCTCAAGTAGAGGTTTTCTTGCCTGGATTGGTGAGTGGAAGGGAGAGGTATCCACGATCATTCTAATCTCCTGGATGTTCTCAACATATTTTCTTTCTGCAGAGGTATCACTTAAAATTCTGTCTAACTCCTCCTTAAATTTATTCACTGTCCCAGCATCCACCGACCAGGTTCATCAATGCTTCTATCTCCTTAACTCTTTGTCTCCAACCATATCTGTGCTTTCTGTTCTCCAAGTGGACTGTCAAGTTAAAAACTCCACCATTTCTTTTTCTTACTCTAATTCGCAGTTACCCTGAGTGGTATTTACTTCACTGCTAAAAGTGGTGTGTTTACAGTAAGTGAATAAAATCCATAGGCACTGGCTGGTGGTGATTTAACCTGAGGATCACCATACCTCAGGTGAGGGGCAAGGCTCAGAATGAGGGCCCTCCATGAATAACCTCAGCTGGTACGAGAATTGAACCCATGCTGTTGGTGTCAGTCTGCATGACGAACAAGCTGTCCAGCCACCTGAACTAAGCCAACTCTGAGTATTGAGAAGCTGGCACTACTGGCTATCCATGTGCGAGAGTATTGAAAGTGCCCTTTAGCTCAGTCAGTGTTCCCAGATACATTTGATAGTTTCTGCAGCACACAGTACACGTGACACAAATATTCCCTCACAGATTCCTATTTTGATGGTTTCAAATTGATGCTATTAAAGAATTTCATTGATTTTTGTTCCGAAACTCAATCCTCAGACTCATATGCAATGTTTAATTGATGTATGTTGAAATCAGCCAACAACTTTACTTGTGTCACTGTGTCCTGTTTTAGACCAGTTACAAATACCGGTGTGATTTCTTGTAACTCAAGCTGTCACCTGACCTCACGGGGTGAGGATGACCTTTTAATTGATTGAGTCACGTAGTTGGGTGTTGATTTCCAAACTGCTTTCTAAAATTGTTTTTTCGGATAAGAATCTGCGCCGCACATGAGATCAGAGTTGGAGGAACACAAAGATTTCAGAAAGTTACTGACGATATTCTCTCTACGTTGCGTGGTTAAGTGCTCCATGAGCAGGCCATGTACATGTACACGCTTAGAAAGGACAGCAGAACTAGAGGGCACAGCCTCAAAATAAGGAGGGGGGGGGCCAGTTTAGATCGGAGTTGAGGAGGAACTTCTTCACTCAAAGAGTGGTGAGTCTCTGGAATTCTCTGCCCGTTGAAATGGTGGAGGCTACCTCGCTGAATATATTTAAGTCACGGGTAGATAGGTTTCTGATAGACAGGGGAATTAAGGGTTATGGGGAGAAAGTGGGAAAGTGGAACTGATCCACTTCAGATCAGCCATGATCTTATTGAATGGCGGGGCAGGCTCGAAGGGCTAGACGGCCTACTCCTCCTCCTATTTCTTATGTTCTTATTTTGAGCCTTTTTAAGTTATCGCATGTGGGTGGCCATGCAATAAGTTTAAAGGGCTACACAATGAAACAAATCACCTACACACTCCAAAGCATGAATTTTTCAGAAGGTGGGGATTTGCCTCTCAAAGAGGCAATTCCAAAGAGATTGAGTCTTGACATCCTGCTGACTCTGATTGCCCCACAGCCAGTTTCCTCACCAATGACTATTGATTACAGGTGAGACATCCATCCCTCACTCAGGAGGAAGTTCCTCCTTAGAGAACTCCGGGCCAAACTGATTAGCTGGCACAAAAACAGGAAATGCTGGAAAATCTCAGCAGGTCTGATAGCATCTGTGGAGAGAGAATAGAGCTAACATTTTGAGTCTGGATGACTCTTCATCAGAGCTGAAGACAAGGAAAATCAGACAAGATTTATACTGTGGGGTGGGGGGCTATAATTGATAGGAATGGCATAGACAAAAAGACAAAGGGAATGTAAATGGTGATGATAAAGATTGAGATTGGTGTTAAGAGCGTTCTTTTGCCTGATTAGTCAGTAGCTCTCCATTCCCTGCAGTGACAATGCTGCAGCGCACAGAAGAGGCACCACACCATTCTGCCTGAACTGGAGGCTGGAGGACAAGATAAATGTAAGGGATTCCAGGATGGGGAGGGTAGGGGTGGCCTTGGGATGGTGGGGGAGCTGTGATAGAGGGATTGGGGTCTTAAGGGAGTGGCTGGAGACAGTGGTGGCTGTGACAAAGATCCAGAGGTCACGGGTCCTTAAAGGGAGTGTGCCCCCCAATCAGAAGAGGGATTTTGATGGAGACAATTCCACTCCTATCTACCTGAGATCTAAGTTTAATTCTTTCTGGCTTTCGTCCAGAAAGATTCTGTGTTTCCACTAGACATAAAATTAAGGGAAAGAAAGACAATCCCTTAAATGACATTAAGAAGTATAAACCAAAAAACCTAAGTATTCAGGAATTGTGTCAAAGGCAGGTTATGTTCTTCCAACTTTTATAAACTGTCAATCACTGCCCTGAGCAGCTGTGTCTGCAGAGCTGAGTACTCTAGCAACTTTTGGAATTCAACCAAACATTCATAAGAGCCACAGCTATCAGAGTATTAACTTTCATTCCCAGAATACCTGGAAGTGATACACCAGATAATATTCCGTTTCCCTTTCAAATCAGATTGTCTGTCAGTGATTCAACAGCAAAAATTTTTATAAAAAAGTAAAAGCTATTTGAATATTTAATTCCAAAACATGAGTTTACCAGCCTATTTTTGTACAGTTTGAATGCATTATGGCAATTTCTCCATTGGGAGAAGTACTGTAATGGATGTCAACACTTAGACAATTCTGGTCAATGTAATGGTTGACCTACCTTTGCAAGATAGAGCCCAATGACCAATCACTGCATTAAAAATATTAAAGTACATGATATAATAATGACGTGAGAAGGTGCCAAACTATTTTGTACTTAACTATCAGAATGTTCCTGACTCATCAGCAAGCCACGATCTTTCCAATTTTTTTTGGACATCCAAAATCCATACGAGTATTTGACGATAGTGAAGGGAAGGAGATTCAAATTTCCTATGGTCCTCACAATGGCAACAGTAACCTCATAAGAGGTGTGTATGTGTGGGGTTTACACCCAAAGTCACACCGGCCTATGAAAAAGAGGTCAGTAAGGCAGAAGAAATATTTTCCAGCAAAACAAAATCTTGAGTTCAGTGTTACACGATTCAGTTCCTACTTCCATTGGGAGATTAACGTCTTGCCTCCAGAGAGAGTTGACATTCAAAAAAAAATCTAGAATATAACCCAAAGCCTTAGCTAAGAATTTTACCATCCATATCCACCTCAAATATCCTACCACTTGACTGAATCTAATAGTTTCCCTCTAACAATATCAATTATATGCCTTCAGATATCCTAACTGTAATAAATAGCCCTCATTCTTCATGCCAATTCTCTTAAGCTAAGATCTCTGAGGTAAGATATCATTCTGGTCTCCCTACTCTACTTTCTACAGAACCTAAGTATTAGTGTGGAGACTAAACTGAGACTTAGTACGCAAAGTATAGATGCACCAAGTCTTATAAAAATATGGTACTTTTTATTTTGTATACTATTTATATATATATATATATTAGAAGTACAATCAATTCTATTGGCTGTTGTTGCTTAAAGAAAAATAATGTTTGGTAGTTAACAAAGAACAAAGAACGGTACAGCACAGGAAACAGGCCCTTCGACCCTCCAACCTGTGCCGCTCACTGGTCCAACTAGACCATTTGTTTGTATCCCTCCAATCCCAGGCTGCTCATGTGACTATCCAGATAAGTCTTAAACGATGCCAGCGTGTCTGCCTCCACCACCCTACTTGGCAGTGCATTCCAGGCCCCCATCACCCTCTGTGTAAGAAACATCCCTCTGATATCTGAGTTATACCTCGTCCCTCTCACCTTGAACCCGTGACCCCTTGTGATCATCACCTCCGTCCTGGGAAATAGCTTCCCACTGTTCACCCTATCTATACCCTTCATAATTTTGTACACCTCTATTCGGTCTCCTCTCATTCTCCGTCTTGCCAGGGAGAACAACCCCAGTTTACCCAATCTCTCAGTTTCATCAAGACTCGTGGCAGTATTTGTTGGCCATGAAAGGAGCTTTCATCACACAGTGCAATGAGCTGATAATCAACCAAGGAATCCTTCTACCATCACCCCACTATTCACCAAAGGGGGAAAAAAGTATGTGAAGATGCGCTTTGTACATAATCAAGTAGCTGTCTGTTGTCCCAGGGACTGCATTGCTTCTTTCATGGTGTCTTTGGGTTTCACATCTGTAGCTATTCACACTTTCATAATACTCATCTGCCTTCATAGGAACAGAAGTTGAACTCTGCCTAAGAGGGTATCTCACTGACTATCCTTCTGATGCTTTAGGAGGAAGAAGATGATTTCAGATGGCATTCACTTCAGGCTTAAGCAGCCAGGATGATTGCAATTCAATATTGCAATTATATGACCTTTTCTGGCAAAGAGCCAGTACGATGGAGAAGAGAACCTGTGAGAGAGCCACTCATGTAAGTTTCTGAGCATCCAGTATGCAGTTCCCTTGTATTGTGTGTTTGGTTTTGATAGGCGTCAGGGGCATATACATAGGTAGGTGTCAAGATGTATACATTGATATGCATCAGGACACAAACACTGATTATACATCAAGACATGTACATTGATAGACATCAAGGCATATATGTTGATAGGCATCAGATATAGAAACTGATACATGACATATACATTGCTTGACATGTCAGCATACATATTGATATGCATCACAGCATATAAATTGCCATTTCAATAGCACAGTGTTATAACATGTATTTGGAAAGTATATATTCCATATATATGGTGCTCCAGCAAGACTCTAACAGACTGCTGATTGTATGCGAATCTGACAGCATCTGTGGAGAGAGAATAGAACGACTGTTTCAGGTCTAGATGACCCTTCATCAGAACAGAGTCAGATCATCGAAACTCAAAACATTGACTCTATTCTCTCTCCAAAGATGCTGTCAGACTGCTGAGATTTTCCAGCATTTTCTGTTTCAGATTCCAGCATCTGCAGTATTTTGCCTTCATCATACTGATCTTACACATTGTACGACAACGTTAGAAAATTAAGCAACGGTCAGCAGACTTGGCTTGACAACCTTGCTGAGGCTAGCAAGATTCTCCTTCACTTGCTCCTAGGATTTGGTCAAAGGTGGGATAATATTTGCCCAAGTTTCAGAAATTTGACACATTTCAACCAGGCTCATGGTAGGACAGAATTGGCCCAAGGGATAGGCAGGTACTGGCTACCTCCGCATCTTTTGATCAAAAAAACTGAAGGAGAAGATGAAATTTCCAGTGTTGGCTAGCACAGGGACCAGGAACAAAAACAGAAAAAGCTGGAAAAACTCAGCAGCTCTGGCAGCATCTGTTGAGAGAGGTATAGAGTTAATACTTTGAGTGCATATGACTTCTTCAGAACTAAAGCAAGGGAAAGATGTGATGAATTTATATATACTGTATAAGAGGGTGAAGCCGAATAGAAGGTGGGAGCTGGGAGAAATTGCAAAAAAAGATTTGTAGGCCATGAGACAGAGGAAGCATGAATGGCAGTGTGAAGAGCTATAGAAGGTGGCTTAAAGGTAAGAGATGGGGAAGTGTTAATGGGAGAACAAAGGTCAGAGCTCAGTGAATGCAAAAACCAAAGAACATGTGAAATGGCAAACAGAAGTTTGGGGCTATGTTTGCAGAAGGTAATCCACAAAGCAGTCACCCAGTCTGTGTTTGGCCTCCCCAATTTAGAGAAGACCACATTGGGAGCAGCGAATACAGTGGACTAAATTGAAGGAGGTGCAAGTGAAACGCTGCTTCACCTGAAAGGAGTGTTTGGGGCCTGGAACAGTGAGGAGGGAGGAGGAAAAGAGAAAGGAATTGTACCTCCTGCGATGATGCCAAGGGAAGGGAATGAGGAGTTGGGGGTGATGGAGCATAGGGATCAGGAAGACAAGTCATCTGCTCTGGGGTGAAGTGAGAGTAGAACCAAGGAAATGAGAGGTGAATCTCATGGACAACATCAGTTTCAGATGTTCACTGGAATTTACTGCCCCACCCACCACAAAATCTGAGCGGGTAAGGGGTGGACAGCAGAAATGTCCGGTGACCTTGTGTGGGATTTTCTGGTCTTGCTTGAGCAAGGCTGTAAAATCCTGCTGAGTATTTCAAATAGAACATAGAACACTACAGCACAAACAGGCCCTTCGGCCCACAAGTTGCACCGATCATATCCATACCTACCAAGCCTATCTATAACCCTCAATCCCATTAAATCCCATGTACTCATCCAGAAGTCTCTTAAAAGACCCCTGCGAGTTCCTCTCTACCACCACTGATGGCAGCCAATTCCAATCACTCACCACCCTCTGAGTTAAAAACTTACCCCTAACATCTCCTCTGTACCTGCTCCCCAGCACCTTAAACTTGTGTCCTCTCGTAGCAACCATTTCAGCCCTGGAAAATAGCCTCCAAGAATCCACCCTATCTATACCTCTCAACATCTTATAAACATCTATCAGGTCACCTCTCAACCTTCGTCTCTCCAGGGAGAAGAGACCTAGCTCCCTCAACCTATCCTCATAAGGCATGCCTCCCAATCCAGGCAACATCCTTGTAAATCTTCTCTGCACCCTCTCAATAGCTTTCACATCCTTCTTGTAGTGAGGCGACCAGAACTGCGCACGGTACTCCAAGTGGGGTCTGACAAGGGTCTTATAAAGTTGCAGCATTACCTCCCGACTTCTAAACTCAATCCCTTGATTAATGAAAGCTAGCACTCGATACGCCTTCTTGACCACATTAATGAAGGCTAGCAACCATACGCCTTCTTGACCACATACTTGACCACAAGTATGCGAGCTCCAATAGCAGAAACGTTGGACTGATCGCCAACAGTCATGTTTCACATATCTGGCGGGAAAACTTTAACTAGCTTTGCTGGACTGGATGGACCAGGTCAGCAACTCAATTTCTGCCTCCATTTCACTGATTTTGATGCCAGTGGTTTTGGAGAGATAAGATTCTTGCTGAACTCAGGCAGGCATCTCTTAAATTAATGAAGCTGGTTTCATGCCAGCTCAGAGAAGTTGGCAGCAATTGTTGATCCACCAGAAGGAACTCTTCAGTTGTAGGCAATAAACTAAAATAAAACTTACTCCAACTTATAGATCAAAGAAAACAATGTAATAAAGAAATTTAATTACTCCAGCACTTGAGGCCTCATCCTGAGCCATTCTAAGTTCCCACAAACCCCAGCAGCTTTGTATTTATACTGAGTCAGCTGGTCAGCTGATTGCCATATCATTTTGTCATTGGTTACATTGTTTACCAGGTCAGCTGATCTTTACAGCATGTACCATTGGTCACACTACAACAGATCAAATGTTATCACTAGTTAATTTCTAACAGCAATTGGAAAGGCCAAAGAGGCCTAAACGGCCACAAAAACCTTTCAGTACAGGCATGTTCCTTCTCAAGGCACCAAAAAGAAAGAGACTCAAGCAAAGATCTGGTCTCTCCAGGTCATCCTCCTACCCCAACTTCTTCCCTCCAGCGAAGTTAGGATTGCTGATCTTCCAGGATTGTCCTAGAGTGCCCAGGCGTTTAAAATTAATGTCCTGACCACGCAGTAAAACCAATAGGGCAAGAATAAAATGTGCATCTTTCTTATTTTCTTTGAACACTTCCATCTGTTGGTTATAGGAATATTGGAATTGGGGCAAAGGGTGACTTGACCAGCTGGCAGTTGGAAGTGGGAGTGGTAAGACTTCCAGGAATATGTCCAACCAGACTTGGAAACCCTATCTGAGACCTTTGGAAATCCCTCTACAAGATTCACCTCAGTGCCAGTGAGCATTGGTCGTCTGTGACCATGAGATGCCCCAAAATCCCTCTTCTGCTGGCGGGCAGCCAACCTGCTGAGAGTAGATGAGGCTGTGCACTAACATTCCCCAGGCCTCAAACTTAGACCAACGGGTACATTCTGTAATTACGTCCTCTCTGCCCAAAAATGGGGTGGAGCTGAGGGCAGGGGATTAAATCGACCCCAATTTCTTCTGCCTGTGTAACTTCCACCCAGTTAATGATGTTGCCTAGGATCTGGCATACAAAGGATCAAATTCTGTACAAAGGCTTGTTGCAACATGCAGAAATCTCCCGAGTCGTTTGCTGTCAACAACAAGCTTGGTCAATCCTAAACAACATTATTGATAGACTTTTGGATAGCCAATGTCTTTCGATCTGCAAAATGACATACCAAAGAAAGTAATGAACCTCCCTAAATGGAGGGCATTCTAATAGTTCTGTGACGCATGGTTTTGTCAAGAAGCAAAGATAGAACTCCACATGACTAATATAGGCAGCAGAATCTAAACTGAATTGCAGTTCTCATTACTGCCAATGGATGGAGGTAGAACCCTTGGAATGTATAGTATTCAAAACAGGATCATGGGTGGGATTCTCCCCCAAAAAAAGTGTCGCATTCATGTAAAAACTAGAGTAAATCCCACTGTTTTTTCAGTGGGATTTTCAAAATGAATCTCCCACGCTCTGTGCAATGCAGAGAGCACTAGTGTGAATCTCACAAAAAAATCCAGGGGCACCCCACCCTGGATTCTGTTCCCGCAGGAGAGGCTGGTAGCATAGCGCTGAGCAGGTCACTACACATGTGCCAATCTGTCGGCGCCAAGATTGGCGCGTGCGCAGTGGCTTGATTGCTGGCCAAGCCCACGACCCCGCACTGCTGGCACACAGAGAGCCCCATGTCGCGACGACTAGCCCCCGGACGCGTTCGATCCAGTCCCGACACTCCCCCACTCTCCCCAAGCCTGCCTCGACCTCCCCCCACCGCCGCAATGCCTCCCCCATAGCCCCTCCCCTCAATAGGCCGACCCCTACCCTGATGGCCAGCCCATTCACTGGCCTCCCTCTATCACTTTTGAGTGCAGAGTGGCAGAGGGAACCCCTCCACCCCTGCCCTCACTTGGCCCTGCCCCATTAGCCTCCGATGCCTTGTGGGCAGTGTCAATCTACTCCCTGGGCATTATCAAGAACAAACAAAGAACAATACAGCACAGGAACAGGCCTTTCGGCCCCCCAAAGGCTGCGCCGCTCATACACCCAACTAGACCATTTGTTTGTATCCCTCTATTCCCAGTCTGTTCATGTGTATATCTAGATAAGTCTTAAATGATCCCAGCGTGTCTGCCTCAACCACCTTGCTTGGCAGTGCATTCCAGGCCCCCACCACCCTCTGTGTAAAATACATTCCCCTGACATCTGTGTTGAACTTGCCCCCCTCACCTTGACCTTGTGACCTCTTGTGTTCGTCACCTCTGACCTGGGAAAAAGCTTCCCACTGTTCAGTCTATCTATGCCCTTCATAATTTTATACACCTCTATTAGGTCGCCCCCCTCATCCTCCTTTCCAAGGAGAACAGCCCCAGTTTACCCACTCTCTCCTCATAGCTAAGACCCTCCATACCAGGCAACATCCTGGTAACCTTTTCTGTACTTTTCTGCACTTTGCCCGTTTGGCCGTGCCAGGGGACCAGGCTGTGACCGCCAAGCTGGCAAAGTCTTATGGACAGCCCCTCTCACCGCTGACCTCCCTGGGGGGCCTCCATGGCTGCCCCTTCACTCCAGCAGAGTTGGGTCAACCGCTCCCCAAAATTTGGGAGCTATTGTAAACCTCGCTGGAGTGAAACACACCTGGCAAGTACAGAGATTCTAGAGGGCCCAGTGGGCCCACCAATGATATTCAGGCTGGCACAGTGGTCAGCACATCTACCTCATAGTGCCAGGACCCCCCGGGTCAATTCCTGGCTTCAGTGACTGTGTGGAGTTTGCATGTTTTCTCCGTGTCTGCGGAGAATTTCCCCCACAAGACATGCAGGTTAGGTGCATTGGCCATGCTAAATTCTCCCTCAGTGTATGCGAACAGGTGTCGGAGTGTGGCGACTAGTGGATTTTCACAGTAACTTCATTGCCGTGTTAGTGTAAGTCTACTTGTGACAATCCGGCGGCTGGAGACGCACGGAGGTCGTGGTGCCCAGTGGGGAGCCTGCTACACGGCCTCCGCTTGAGTTTCTCGGCGCAGTTGGCTGGGAGAATCCCCTCCCCGCCTCCAGAAGTGTATTCCTGGTAATTTCATCGCCTGACCAGCTCCCACACTCCAGCCATTTGTTGACCAACACATTCATCTTTGTGATCCACTGCCTTTCTACATCAATTGGAAAGCAGAATGACTCATTACCCAGTCGGACATGTTTGTCTGTCAACCAAACAACCTTTTATTGCCATTTTCAATATTTTAACATCTGGTAAAGAGAAATGCTCAAAGAAATGTTTTTTTAAAAAAAAGGATCCTCTCTAATGTCCCAGTGATTTTTCTCCAGGTTATACACAGCAATGTTCTGGAGATTGATCTTCTATTCCTGGAAACTCAAGGCCAATCCAGTGGGTTGGCTACCCTAGTTCCCAGCACTATCCTGTTCCAGCATTCCCACTTATGAATCGAATTGTACAGCCAGCAAAACTGACATATTGTGTAAGTGATGATACATTAACTCAAATCCACATACACTTTGTGTATCTAGACAATCTTGCTTTTCTATTCACTATAGTAACATGTTAAAATTGGTCAAATTAGCAAAAGGATAATCAGTCTGCATGTTTTTTATGGTTAATCATACTCTCATTAGATGGGGAACCCTGAGCATTTTCATCCTTTTCCAAACACACGGTTCTTGAAACCAAGGGGATTGCCTGTGAACCACTCCTGGTTTGTTGACCTCAGTATGAGACCAGGCTGTGCATTCAGCCAGTGGAGAGCTGCTTCAATAGATTCCTTGGGTTCAAAATCTTGATGAGTCATGGTGTCACATCACCCAATTTCCAAATTTGGACCATGCCGGACTACACACTATGTTGGCTGCGCTGTTCTATTTATAAGTGGGGAAGTTGGAACAGAACTTCTGATCTGTTCTAAATAATACAAACTCCAAGTGTTCGAACTCCATCCATTGGCAATAAGTAGAACTACAATTAGTTTTGTAACCCGTTTCCTATACTGAGATTCTATTATATTTACTTCATGACATGACAAAAACGTATGTCATATTTTTCAGTGGACTGCCCTTCATTTAAAGTGATACACTTTTTAACAAATTCACACGTTGCTCACCAAAGATCAAGGGTGGCATGGTAGCACAGTGGTCTCAAAGTGCAAGAATCCAGCGTCTATTCCAGCCTTAGGTGACTGTCTATGTAGAGTTCGTACATTGCCCCTGTGTCTGCGTGGGCTTCCTCTGGGTGTTCTGGTTTCCTCCCACACTCCAAAGATGTGCAGGTTAGGTGGATTGGCCATGGTGAATTGCCCCTTAGTATCAGGGGGATCAGTAGGGTAAATATGAGGGATTACAGGAATGGGGCCTGGGTGAGATTGTGGTCGGTCAATGGGCCGAATGACCTCCTTCTGGAAGGATCCTATGATTGATGCTCAGGCACCACCCTGAGGGATTCTTGCAATGATCTCTGTGGGATTGAGATGATTCTCACCAAGCTGTGGACAAGCTGTGACCTGCAACCCCCTTGCGTGAATAACATTACAATCCAATTTTTAACCCCCAGCATATTTTGTTGAAATTCATGACAGTTAGATAAAGAAGAGTTAATTGTTTTGAAGACTGTTTCTCACGTGTTTCTCGCACCTTCCATCGTCTGCTTTGACATCCAGAATTTTTCAAAAACATTGAGGAAAAGATCTGGAGTGCAGTTGGTTTATTTTCCCCAGCAGTTTCCTGATTTGCATCCTTCACAGTTTCTCTCATACACCCATTGTATAATACATGGAGGGACAATACTACCCCTTTACAGCAAGGCTAAGCTCATTGCAAACATTCAGCACTCTCGGTTCATTGTCCAGTGCACATCAGGGAGTGCCAGAGGACTACTGCCAGCATCTATTAAAGAGCCACAACCGTTTGGGGATCATGACTGTAGGCAGGCAAAACTGAGAATTATCCTATCCAGTGCCAATTATCCTGAAAATTAAGGCATTTCTGAATGGAAGGCAATAAACAGAATTGAAGAATTGTTACAGAGGGAGGCCAATCATCCCATTGTATCTGTGCTGGCTCTCCATAAATTTCAGTTCACTCTATGTCGTCTCCCCCGTTCCTCCCTACAAGCTCCGTGAAACAACAGGAGATGTTTCTCATTGCTCATGTTGTTTCAAGATGTTGTGAATTGTTGAAGTATTAATGCATTGCCCTTGTGGCCTGTTTACTGAAGAAAGCAGCAAAACCAAAGAATGTTGCTCTCACAAAGTACCTAAAAGCTGCAAGTTCACACACAAGTAAAGGGGGCAACTGAAGTCAATTGAAATGAAATCAGGGAAAGGTGTAAAAGTTTAATCCTGATCATTTCCTGCCAAGCAGTAAAATTATTCACTCAAAGACAGCAGGTCACAGTACGGTCGGTTCACACAACAGGTCACACATCTCAAAACAAACCTAACGTGACACATTGTGACCAATTCAAACAAAAATCCTGTGATTATGGGAGTAATTTAACAGTGCCTGATAGTTTATTACAGGTGATATCTCTTGGCCTACCCGTTATACTCCTCACTTGATTCTCTTTCTTATGAAGTTAATGGATTGGAAAATCCAATTTCCAACTGAAAGGTAACACTGTATCTGCCTCCACCCACACTTTCAGGCAATGCAATCTAGTTCCTAAACACTCGCTGCAGGAACACTTTGGTTCTTTTGCCGATCACCTTAAATCGGTGTCCTCTGGTTCTTGGTTCCTCATGATGTGGAGATGCCGGCATTGGACTGGGGTAAACACAGTAAGAAGTCTCACAACACCAGGTTAAAGTCCATCAGGTTTATTTGATAGCAAAAGCCACTAGCTTTCGAAGCGCTGTTTCTTTATCAGGTGACTGGGGATTTCAGTTCACAAACAGGGCATAGAAAGACACAAACTCAATTTACAAAATAATGTTTGGAATGTGAGTCTTTACAGGTAATCAAGTCTTAAAGGTACAGACAATGTGAGTGGAGAGTGGACAACGTGGTTAAGCATGGGTTAACGAGATGTGTATTGTCCCCAGCTGGAACAGTTAGTGAAATTTTGTGAGCCCAGGCAAGTCGTGGGGGTTACAGATAGTATGTCATGAACCCAAGATCCCGTTTGAGGCCATCCTCATGTGTGCGGAACTTGGCTATCAGTCTCTGCTCAGTGATTCTGCGCTGTCATGTGTTGTGAAGGCCGCCTTAGAGTACGTTCAGAGGCCAAATGCCCCGTGATCGCTGAAGTGTTCCCCAACAGAACACTTGCCTGGTGATTGTTGAGCGATGTTCATTCATCCGTTGTCGTAGTGTCTGCATGGTCTCAGATACGAGATACTCAGATTCAAGATACCAAAAGGACTACAGATCACGAACCGACTCAGGTCAACCTATGACACAGACTACACTGAGAGACTTTGCCATCACACCACTCTCACTCTCCTCAACACCTCATATACCAACTCTACAGCAAATGCCGCATCCTGGAAACCAAGATAGAGTCCATATTCTCAACTTGCGCTCAGGACGCAGACCAGCTGCAAAACTCTGCCAAGCAGACGAGACAAAGGAACTTTGCTATCTACATGCACACCAGGAAACTTGAGAAACTCTGCATCACCACCAGCAGTAACCAAACCTCCCCCGGTACCACAGTAGAAAACAGTACCACTGCAGGGAAGTCCATTGTCAACTTGTCGGGCTACACATTTCAACCAGATGATATCAAAGTTCTCTGCCGAGGGCTCAATTTCTGCCCCACCACCAAAATTGACCCCATCAACCTCACAGTAGACATAGAGGAATTCATCAGGCGAATGAGGCTGTGGGAGTTCTTGCACAAACCCCAAGAGGCCAACAGCGAACACAATGAGACAGCCAATGAACTGGAACAGCCAACAGAGAGATCCGCAGTACAGCAACCAAAGAGGAAAGAGTCGAATTGAACTCCTCCAGAAGGCCGCTGCCCTCGCCTTGACATGTATGCCCAAACCGTCAGGAGGGGCATCAACACCAGATTCATTAGTCACACTCACAAGACAGCCCCGAACATCACCCAAGCACAATGCAATGCCATCCACGCTCTCAAGACCAATCGCAACATTGTTATCAAACCAGCAAAGGAGGGGCCATCGTCATACTGAACAGAATGGAATACTGCAAAGAAGTGTACCGACAACTGAACAATCAGGAACACTACAGACAGTTACCCGCAGATCCGACCAAAGAACACACCCATCAACTCAATAGATTGATCAAGACCTTTGATCCGGACCGTCAGAGCACCCTCTGTACTCTCATCCAATGAACTCCCCACATTGGAGATCTGTAATGCCTCCCAAAGATACACAAGGCAAACACACCCGGCCGTCCCATCGTATCAGGCAATGGGACCCTGTCCGAGAACCTCTCCAATTACGTCGAGGGCGTCCTGAAACCCATTGTACAAAGAACCCCCAGCATTTGTCGCGACACTACGAACTTCATACAGAAACTCAGCACACATGGAGCAGTTGAACCAGGAACACTCCTCGTCACAATGGATGTCTCGGCACTCTACACCAGCATCTCCTATGATGATGGCATTGCTGCAACTGACTCAGTACTCAACATCGACAACTGCCAATCTCCAGATGCAATTTTATAACTCATCCGCTTCATCCTGGACCACAATGTCTTCACCTTCAACCACCAGTTCTTCAGCCAGACACACAGAACAGCCATGGGGACCAAATTGAGGAGGAATCAACTGGAGATAGCCAAAGGGAGCAGGTCTCTGGAGGTGAGCCTGTTGTGAAGGCTCAGGTGGTTAGGGGATGTAAAAAATTGGGCCTGGTGACTGGGGACTCCACAGTTAGGGGGACAGATAGGAGAGTCAGAAGTAATGGTAGGGACTCAGGGCTGGTGTGTTGCCTCCCAGGGGCTGGGGTCCAGGATGTTTCAGAGAGGGTGTTCAGGACTCTTAAGGGAGAGGGAAATCAGCCCCAAGTCATAGTTCATGTGGGGACGCATGACATAGGGAGGTTAAGGGAAGGGAATATTAAGCAGAAATTTATGGAGTTGGGGTGGAAACTTAAGGCCAAGTCAGACAGAGTGGTTATCTCGGGACTCTTGCCTGTGCCATGGGCTAGTTTAGAGCGGAACAGAGAGAGGGAAAGTTTGAACTCGTGGCTGAGGGGATGGTGCAGGAGGGAGGGGTTCAGGTTCTTGAGCAATTGGGGCTCATTCTGGGGAAGGTGGGACCTCTACAGGAGTGATGGTCTGCACTTGAATCAGAGGGGAACCAATATCTTGGGGGGAAAATTTGCAAAGGCTATGCAGGGGGGTTTAAACTGATTCAGAGAGGGGGTGGGATCCTGAGTAGCAGGGATGAAAGTGAGGGGGGCATAGATGGGGACTGCAATGCACGGCATCGTGGGGGTGGAGCAGAGCAGGGTTTGAAATGCATATACTTTAATGCGAGGAGTATTCGCAATAAAGTGGATGAACTTGCAGCGTGGATCAGTACCTGGAACTTTGATGTTGTGGCCATTTCAGAGACATGGATAGAGCAGGGACAGGAATGGTTGTTGCAGGTTCCGGGGTTCAAATGCTTCAGTCGGAGTAGAGAAGGAGGTAGAAGGGGGGGAGGGGTAGCATTATTAGTCAAGGATTGTATCACAGTGTCGGAGAGGAAGTTTGATGAGGACTTGTCTGTTGAGGTAGTTTGGGCTGAGATTAGAAATAGGAAAGGAGAGGTCACCCTGTTGGGAGTCTTTTATAGACCTCCTAAAAGTTCTAGAGAGGTTGAGAAAAGGATTGCGGAGACGATCCTGGATAGGAGTGAAAGTAATAGGGTAATTGTTATGGGGGACTTTAACTTTACTAATATTGATTGGAATAGCTATAGCTCTAGCTCATCAGTTTTTGCACAAAGCGTGCAGGAAGGTTTTTTGACTCAGTATGTAGATAGGCCAACTAGAGGTGGGGCTATATTGGATTTGGTGCTGGGAAATGAGCCAGACCAGGTGTTAGACTTGGAAGTTGGTGTGCATTTTAGTGATAGTGACCACAATTCGGTTACGTTCACCTTAGTGATGGAAAGGGATAGGCATGAACCTCGGTTCAGTAGTTTTAGCTGGGGGAAGGGTAATTATGAGGCTATTAGGAGAGAATTAGGAAGTATAGGTTGGACTAGAAGACTACAGGGTCTGGGAACGTCCGAAATGTGGAGTTTTTTCAAGGAGCAGCTACTGCGAGTCCTTGATATGTATGTCCCTGTCAGGCAAGGAGGAAATGGTCGAGCTGGGGAACCGTGGTGCACTAAAAAAGTTGATTCGCTGGTTAAAAGGAAAAAGGAGGCTTATGTCAGGATGAGACTTGAGGGCTCAGGTAGTGCACTGGAAAGCTTTAGATTGGCTAGGAAGGAGTTAAAGAGTGAGTTAAGAAGGGCTAAAAGAGGACATGAGAAGATTTTGGCTGATAGGATTAAGGAGAATCCTAAGGCGTTCTATAGATATGTTAAGAACAGAAGATTGGTTAGGGCAAGATTAGGGCCAGTTAGAGACAGCAGTGGGAAGTTATGTGTGGAACCGGAAGAGATTGGAGAGGCATTGAACCAATATTTCTCTTCGGTATTCACGCAGGGAGACATAAATGTAGCTGTGGTGAACACTGGGTTACAGGGTTGTAAACTGGATAGTATTGCAGTTGATAAGGAGGATGTGCTAGATATTCTTGAGGGTTTGAAAATAGATAAGTCCCCTGGGCCGGACAGGATTTACCCTAGGATTCTCTGGGAGGCAAGAGAGGCGATGCAGAGCCTCTGGCTCTGATCTTCAGGTCGTCGTTGGTCAGAGGTATAGTGCCAGAAGATTGGAGGATAGCGAATGTTGTCCCATTGTTTAAGAAGGGGAACAGAGACTTCCCTGGGAATTATAGACCGGTGAGTCTTACTTCTGTTGTGGGCAAGGTTTTAGAAAAAATTATTAGGGATAGGATTTATAGTTATTTAGAGGGTAATGAATTGATTGGAGATAGTCAGCATGGTTTTGTGGAGGATAGGTCGTGCCTTACTAACCTTATTGAGTTTTTTGAGAAAGTGACCAAAGAGGTAGATGGGGGTAAGGCAGTTGACGTGGTATATATGGACTTTAGTAAGGCGTTTGATAAGGTTCACCATGGAAGCTTCTGCAGAAAATGCAGATGTATGGGATTGAGGGTGATTTAGTAAATTGGATCAGGAATTGGCTAGCAGATAGGAGACAGAGGGTGGTGGTTGATGGTAAGTATTCGTCATGGAGTTCGGTTACAAGTGGTGTGCCTCAGGGGTCTGTTTTGGGGCCACTGCTGTTTGTAATTTTTATAAATGATCTGGATGAGGGTATAGTTGGGTGGATTAGTAAATTTGCTGATGACACCAAAGTCGGAGGTGTGGTAGATAGTGAGGGGGGGTGTCATAGTTTACAGAGAGACTTGGACAAGTTGCAGAGCTGGGCTGAGAGGTGGCGGATGGAGTTTAATGCGGAAAAGTGTGAGGTAATTCACTTTGGCAGGAATAACAGATGTGTAGAGTATAGGGCTAACGGACTCTGAATAGTGTTGATGAACAGAGGGGTCTAGGTGTATGTGTACATAGATCCCTGAAAGTTGGGAATCAAGTAGATAAGGTTGTTAGGAAGGCATACGGTGTCTTGGCGTTTATTGGTAGGGGGATTGAATTTAGGAGCCGCAGCGTTATGTTGCAACTGTACAAAACTCTGGTGCAGCCGCACTTGGAGTATTGTGTGCAGTTCTGGTCCCCACATTATATGGAGGCATTGGAGAGGGTGCAGAGGAGGATGTTGCCTGGTATGGAGGGGAGGTCCTATGAGGAGAGACTGAGGGATTTGAGGTTGTTTTCGTTAGAAAGAAGGCGGCTAAGAGGGGACCTTATTGAAACATATAAGATGATTAGAGGTTTAGATAGGGTGGACAGTGATAGCCCTTTTCCTCGGATGGAGAAAGCTAGCACGAGGGGGCATAGCTTTAAATTAAGGGGTGGTAGTTATAGGACGGATGTCAGAGGTAGGTTCTTTACCCAGAGGGTGGTGAGGGATTGGAATGCCCTGCCTGCTGCAGTTGTAAATGCGCCTAGTTTGGGGGCGTTTAAGAGATCCGTGGATAGGTTTATGGATGGAAAGGGATTGGTTTAGGTTAGAGGGTCATTGCTTTTTAATTGGTCGGCGCAACATCGTGGGCCGAAGGGCCTGTTCTGCGCTGTAATGTTCTATGTTCTATGTTCTAAATTCACCCTCAACATACCAACATCTTCATGCACAGGTTCGAACAAGACCTCTTCACCGCACGCAACCTTCAATCGATGCTATACACTGGATACATCAATGACATTTTCCTCCTTTGGACTCATGGTGAACAGTCACTGAAACAACTATATGATGACATCAACAAATTCCATCCCACCATCAGACTCACCATGGACTACTCTCCAGAATCACTGGTATTCTTGGACACACGTATCTCCATTAAGGACTGTCACCTCAGCACCTCACTGTATCGCAAGCCCATGGATAACCTCACGAAGCTCCACTTGACAAGCCCTCCATATACACAGGATCTGATCAGATGAGGAGGATCGCAACAGACACCTCCAAACGCTGAAAGATGCCATCATAAGAACAGGATATGGCGCTCAACTCATCGATTGATAGTTCCAACGTGCCACAGTGAAAAACTGCACCGACCTCCTCAGAAGACAAACACGGGACATAGCAAACAGAGTACCGTTTGTCGTCCAGTATTTCCCCGGAGCAGAGAAGCTATGACATCTTCTCCGGAGCCTTCAACGTATCATTAATGAAGATGAACATCTTGCCAAGGCCATTCCCACACCCTCACTTCTTGTCTTTAAACAACCGCACAACCTCAAACAGACCGTTGTCCGCAGCAAACTACCCAGCCTTCAGGAGAACAGTGACCACAACGCCACACAACCCTGCCACAGCAACTTCTGCAAGACATGCCAGACCATTGACACGGATGTTATCATCTCACATGAGAACACCATCCACCAGGTACACGGTACATACACTTGCCAATGTTGTTTACCTGATACGCTGCAGGAAAGGATGTCCCGAGGCATGGGGAGACCATGCAGACACTATGACAATGGATGAATGAACATCACTTGACAGTCACCAGGCAAGACTGTTCCCTTCCTTTGAGGAACACTTCAGCGATCATAGGCATTCCGCCTCTGATCTCCAGGTAAGCGTACCCCAAGGCAGTCTTCACGACACACAACAGTGCAGAATCGCTGAGCAAAGAATGATAGCCAAGTTCCGCACACATGAGGACAGTCTCAACCAGGATCTTGGGTTCATATCACACTATCTGTAACCCCCACAACTTGCCTGGGCTTGCAAAATCTCACTAGCTGTCCTGGCTGGAGACAATACACATCTCTTTAACCTGTGCTTAACCATCTTTCCACTCGTATTGTCTGTACCTTTAAGACTTGATTACCTGTAATGACTCGCATTCCAACCATTATTTTGTAAATTGAGTTTGTGTTTATATGCCCCGTTTGTGAACTGAAATCCCACTCACCTGATGAAGAAGCAGCGCTCCAAAAGCTAGTGGCTTTTGCTACCAAATAAACCTGTTGGACTTTAACCTGGTGTTGTGAGACTTCTTGCTGCGTTTACTCCAGTCCAACACTGGCATCTCCACATCTTGCCTTAATTTGCCCATGTTTGTCCAATTAAGTGACGGTTAATTTTGTCCTGGATTAACAGTTCTCAAATCTTCTCCATCATTGAGGTTAAACTAACTGGCCTGTAGTTACTGGGCTCATCCTTAACACCATTTACTGAACAATTATCCAGAGCTCTGGCACCACCCTTATATCCAAGGTGGAATGGAAGATATTTACCTGTGGAAATTCCTCTTTACAAAGGAGGCTGTCACTGAGTGTATCACACGCTGAGACCTGACAGGGACTGTCCTCGTCTACATACTTGATAAGTTCAGCCAGACACTGGGAAACAGTAAAGTTTTGTTTGAGGCAGACATTAGCTGGGACTCTGGAGAATTAGATAATAGTTTGACATTTGTCAACAGGAAATCAAAGCATTGGCAAATCGATTTTGGCCAGGATAACAGTGTGTTGTGCTATGCAGGAGCCTGTTCCTTTTATCTATTGCACCATCATTTGCTTCTGCTTAAGCACTTTTTCCACCTGCCATTACATTCAGTTTTATATTAGCCAGTTGTTATCTTTTGTTATTCTTTCATGGAATGTGGGTGTCACTGGCTAGCCCAGCATTTATTGCCCATCCCTAATTGGCCGTGAGAGCATAGAATATAGAACATAGAACGCTACAGCACAAACAGGCCCTTCGGCCCACAAGTTGCCCACAAGGTGGTGGTGAGCTGCCATCTTGAACAGCTGGAGTTCATGTAATGTAAATACACCCACAGTGCTGTTAGGGAGGAAGTTCCAGGACTTTGACCCAGCAACAGTAAAGGAATGCTGATATATTTCCACTACTGTTTCCCGACATCAAGGCATCCTTCATCATAATGAATTCTTATGGTCACTGCATCTGAACAGAAAGTTTGGTCACATGACACAAGTTGAAGTTAAAGCCACAAGAACTCAAGAAATAGGAGCATGAGTAGAGCACATGGTCCATCGAGTCTGTTCCACCATTCAGTACAATCATGGCTGATCTTGGATCCACTTCCGTTTTCCCATATCCCTTCATTCCCTGAGAGACCAAACATCTTTCTATCTTAGCCTTAAAGATATTCAGCATTGGAGTATCCACAACACTCTGGGGTAGAGAATTCCAAAGAAGCACAGCTCTTTGAGTGAAGAAAGTTCTCTTCATCTCAGTCTTAAATGACTGGTCCCTTATCCTGAAATTGTTCCCCTGTGCTTTTTAGATACCTGACCAATGAAAACAATCTCTCAGTGCCCACCTTATCAAGCTGCTTCCAAATCTTGTATATTTCAAAGAAATCGTCTCTCATTCTTCTAATCCCAAATCTCTCTGAACATCAACGTTTACAAGTTTCACACCTTTTAAAAATATTCTGTTTTTCTATCTTTGGGACCCATGTGATGGTGATCCTTAATCATTTGTTCTAACCTTTGGTAGCTGCAGCTTTTATGCAGATATGATGAGTGATATTAGCCTGTAGGCTGTTCCTGGTATCTGCAGTGGCTGAGCTGTTAGCGCGCCTGCCTCTGAATCAAACGGTTGGGGGTTCATTAGAGATGTGGGCGTAAATCCTATGTTGACATTTCAATGCAGAGAACATAGACCCTATTTATTCAGCCTCTCATCATAGGAAATGCCCCCTATCCTTGGGACCAATTTAGTGATTTTTTTGCTGGGAAGGTGGTACAGTGGTTAGCACTGCTGCCTCACAGCACTAGGGACCTGGGTTTGATTCCCAGCTCGGGTCATTATCTGTGTAGAATCTGCATGTTCTCCCCGTGTCTGCATGGGTTTCCTCCGGGTGGTTCTGTTTCCTCCCACAGTCTGAAAGATGTGCTAGTTTGGTGCATTTGCCATGCTAAATTCTCCCTCGGTGTACCCAAACAAGCACCATAGTGTGGCAGCTAGGGGATTTTCACAGCAACTTCATTGCAGTGTTAATGTAAGCCTACTTGTGACTGTAATAAAATAATGAAAAAAGAAAATACCTCCTCCAATTCAAGTATATCCTTCCTGAAATGAAGACCAAAGGCAGGATTTTCTGGCCAAGCACACCCCAAGACAAGAAATTCTCACTCGAGGTCAAAGCACTTGTAAATGATCTGTCGAATTTTCCATCCTGTCCATTACAGTTCCTGCGGTGGGTGAGTCCAGAAAATCTCATCCAAATTTGCACAGACAATTGCAAGTGTGGCCTCACCAAAACCCTGTACAATTGTACAAATCTTTATTCTTGTACTCTAATCCAACTGGAATAAAAGGCAGAATGCCATTGCCCTTCTAAATGATTGCTGTACTGTACTCTTAACTTTCTGTGTTCCCAAATCTCTCTGAACATCAGCATTTACAAGTTTCACACCTTTTAAAAATATTCTGCTTTTCTATGTTTTGGACCCACGTGATGATGATTCTTTATCATTTGTTCTAATCTTTGGTAGCTGCAGCTTTTAATGCAGATATGATGAATGATATGAGCCTGCAGGCTGTTCCTGGTATCTGCAGTGGCTGAGCTGTTAGCACACCTGCCTCTGAATCAAATGGTTGGGTGTTCATTAGAGATGTGGGCGTAAATTCTATGTTGACATTTCAATGCAGAGAACATAGAACATGGAGTTTAATACGGAAAAGTGTGAGGTGATTCACTATGGTAAGAGTAACAGGAGTACAGAATATAGGGCTAATGGAAGGACTCTTAGTGGTGTTGATGAGCAGAGAGATCTCGGGGTAATGTGCATAGCTCCCTGAAAGTTGGCACCCAGATTGATAAGGTTGTTAAGAAGGCGTAAGGTGTGTTAGCTTTTATTGGTAGAGGGATTGAATTTCGGAGCCGTGAGGTCATGTTGCAACTGTACAAAACTCTGGTGCGGCCGCACTTGGAGTATTGCGTACAGTTCTGGTCGGCGCAGTATAAGAAAGATGTGGAGGCATTGGAAAGGGTGCAGAGGAGGTTTACCAGGATGTTGCCTGGTATGGTGGGAAGGAAAGGCTGAGGGACTTGAGGTTATTTTCATTGGAGAGTAGAAGGTTACGAGGTGACCTGATTGAGGCATACAAGATGATCAAAGGATTGGATAGGGTGGACAGTGAGAGCCTTTTACCTCGGATGGTGATGGCTAACACAAGGGGACATAGCTTTAAATTAAGGGGTGGTAATTATAGGACGGATGTCAGAGGTAGGTTCTTTACTCAGAGGGTAGTAAGGTCGTGGAATGCCCTGCCTGCAGCAGCTGTGGACTCGCCAACTTTAAGGGCGTTCAAATGGTCAGTGGATAGGCATATGGATAATATTGGAATAGTTTAGGTTCGAGGGTCATTAGATTGGTTCCACTGGTCGGCGCAACATCGAGGGCTGAAGGGCCTGTACTGCGCTGTAATGTTCTATGTTCTAACATAGACCCGATTTATTCAGCCTCTCATCATAGGAAAAGCCCCCTATCCTTGGTACAATTTAGTGAATTTTTGCTGGGAAGGTGGCACAGTGGTTAGCACTGCTGCCTCACAGCACTAGGGACCTGGGTTTGATTCCTGGCTTGGGTCACTATCTGTGCAGAATCTGCATGTTCTCCCCGTGTCTGCATGGGTTTCCTCCAGGTAGTTCCGTTTCTAACAGGCTGTTAGCTCACCTGCATCTGACTCAAACGGTTGGGGGTTCATTAGAGATGTGGGCGTAAATCCTATGTTGACATTTCAGTGCAGCACTGAGGGGGCACTTCACTGTCAGAGGTGCTGCCTTTCAAATAAGACGTTACACTGAAGGCCTGTCTGCTTAGGAGGATGGGAAAGATCCCACGGAAGAGGGGCAGGAGCGTTCTCTTGGTATCCCGGTCGATGTTTATTCCTGAACCAACATAACTAGAACAGATTAACTGGGGTCACTGAAACATTGCTGTTTGTGGGAGCTTGCTGCGCACAAATTAGCTGCCACATTTCCTGCATTACGACACGAGGTTTCGACCAAGCCACTTCTTACTTTTCCAAACCCCAAGACTACTCAGGATATTACACGTTTCAGTAAGATCACTTCCCTTTCTAAACTCCAGTGAATAGAGGCCCAGCCTCCAGCTTTCATCATAAGCTAACTCTTCATTCCAGGAATCAATCGAGTGAACCTACTTTGAACTGCTTCCAATGCAATTGCACCCAAAGTGTTTTGGAATATGCTGAGATCTTTTCTCGCCCTTGACTTGCTCTTCCTCCAGCCTTTCAAGCATGCCCCTCGCTCCACCAAGAACTTTTGGTTTTTTTGAAGCTGATGAATAACAGGTCTAGAAATATTGTCAAAATGAATTGATTCTTATTTAAAATTTCTCACAAAAGCTTATTTACAATGCATTTTAAAAATAAATTACAGCCTCCAGCTGAGTTTTCCCACTGCGGCAATCTCTCATTCAGTTCGGCAGTGGACAATCAGCCTGGCCTCAGCTTTTGGCATCACCATCAACATCACTTAGTGATGATGGAAAAGGAGAGGCGGTTGTTGGAGAATCGAGTGTCTGTGGGGAAAATACATCCTCAAAGTATGTACCTCAATGGGAATTTTAGTGCAGAACTATTTTGAATATTATTTACTCACTTCTGTTACAATTATGAGCTTTATAAGATGATGTTTCGGGACTATATCTTTAAGGTAAAATGAAGGGAGGGTCATGTGACCTGTTCTGATATCTGCCTGACAACAAGCCAAGGTGCTCAGATTGTTAGAGATTGTTTTACTGGGAAGTAGATGTGTTTATGCTTGGAGATGACGACAGTAGACTTTGTGCAACAGTGGATAGACTGTGAGTCTCCAAAAAGCATTGAGAATGTCAGATTAGAAACATAGAAACTAGAAGCAGGAGTAGGCCATTTGACCCTTTAAGCCTGCTCCGCAATTCATTTTGATCATGGCTGACCATTGGATTCAATATCCTAATCCCCCTTTCCTCTCATATCTCTTGATCCCATTAACCCCAAGAGCTATATCTAATTTCTTCTTGAAATCAGACAATGTTTTGGCCTCAACTACTTTCTGTGGTAGTGAATTCCACACATTCACCACCCTCTGGGCGAAGAAATTTCTCCTCAGCTCAGTTCTAAAAGGTTTACCCCTTATCCTCAAACTATGACCCCTAGTTCTGGACTCCCCCACCACTGGGAACATTTTTTCTGAATCTACCTGTCTAACCCTGTTAGAATTTTATAAGTTTAGAATTGTAAGCAGTTTAGGCTGTAAACAGTTGTACTTTACCTACGAATTAGGAGCAGGAATAGGCCAATCTTTCATGGCCTTTTGAGGAAGAGAATTCCAAAGACACGAGACCCTCTGAGAGGAATAAATTCTCCTCATCTCTGTTTAAACGAGTGGCCTCTTATTTTTAGGAGCATAGGATTAGGAGTAAGCCATTCAGCCCATCGAGCATGTTCTATCATTAAGTAGGATCATGGCTGATCAGACATTCAATGTCTTTTACACCTACTATCCCCGTAACTTTTTACATTATTGTTAATCATTTATCTATTGATCTCTACCTTAAACATACTCAATGACTGAGCTTTTCACAGCCTCTGGGATGGAGAATTCCAAAGATTCACAACCCTCTGTGTGAAGAAAATTTCTCTTCAGTCTCAATTTTCAGTGGCATCCCTTTAGTGTGAAATTGCCCCCTCCCCCGAGTTCTAGATTCCCCAACCAAGGGAAAAAAAATTCCCTGCATCTACCTGTCTATTCCTTTCAGTATTTTGTAGGTTTCATTGTTATCACCTCATTCTTCAAAACTCTAGAGAATGCAGCCCCGGTTTCCCTAATCTTTCTTCCTAAAACAGTCCTGCATCCCCAGAAAAAGTGACGTGAATCTTTCTTTGATGCATTTCGTCTATGGCAATAATATCCTTTCTGAGGTAACAGGAACCAAAACTACACACAGTATTCCAGGTGCGGTCTAACCAAACTCTTATACAATTGAAGCGAAACCCCACTATTCCAGTACTTAATATCTCTTGTAATAAGGCTAATAGCTTGTTGCGCCTGCAGATTAACTTTCAGTGACTTATGAACAAGAGCCCCGAGATCCCTTCGTATAGATACACTTTCTAATTTCTTACCATTTAAGAAATACTCTGCACATCTGTTCCTTCTACCAAAGTGGATTACGTCACATTTTTCACATTTTATTATACCTGCCAGGTCCTCACCCACTCACTCAGCCTGTTCTTGCCCACACACTAAGTCTGTCCAAATCCTCTTGCAGCTGCTTTACGTCTTCCTAACAACACAGATTCCAGCCTAGCTTTGTGTTATCAGTAAACTTGGAAATATTACTTTTAGTTCCCACATCTAAATCTTTGATATATATTGTGAACAGCCGGGGCCCAAGTACTGATCCTTATGGCACCCCACCAGCCATAGCCTGCCAATGAAAAAATGTTCCATTTAGTCCTACTCAATGTTTTCTGTTAACCAAACCTTATTGCCTCATATCCCATGTATTTTTATTTTACCTGTTAATCACCTAATGAGGACTTTATCAAAAGCCTTCTGAAAATCCAAATATACTATGTCCATTGACTCTCCTTTGTCAGTTTGTTGGTATCATCCTCAAAAAATTGATTTCCCATTCATAAATCAATGCTATGTCCAATCAGATTGTAATTGTCCAATTATCTATTTATCACATCTTTTCTAATAGATTCTAGCATTTTTCCTACTCCAGATGTGAGGCTCAGTTGTTCCCTGTTTTCTCTCTCCCTTCCTTCTTAAACAGTTTTGCTTCCTTCATATTTTCAGGAACCATTCCATAGAGTAGAGTTTAGTCAACAGTGCGTTTAGTCTGTTACAGTAAACATTCTAAATCTTGATGTATCATCCTTTCAGCAATTAATTGAAAGGTCAAATTTCTTTTCCAAGTTACTGGTCTTCACTGGGTTTGTAACACTCATCTCTTCAGACTTCTGCTTTGTATTTATGTGAAGAACATGATGTTTTTAGTCAAACAACATGTGTCATAGGGTAGCATTCTCACTCTGAGTCAAAAGATTGTGGTTCAAGGCTGACTCCACCAACCCGAGTCCGTAATCTAGGCTGGGACTCCTGTGCAGTACTGAGAGAGTGCTGCACTGTCAAAGGTGCTGTCTTTCAAATGTGATGTTAAACTGAGAAGACATCTGCCATCATAGGACAGTCCAGCGCTAGGGGTCATAGTTTGAGGATAAGGAGTAAACCTTAAAGAACTGTGAGGAGACATTTCTTCACCCAGAGGGTGGTGAATGTGTGAAATTCACTACTACAGAATGTAGCTGAGATCAAAACATTATCTGATTCCAAGAAGATATTATCTCTGTTATCTCTTTCAACATGCTTAAGATGCATAATATCAGGTCCCAGGGACTTATCAATTTTCAATCCCATTATTTTCTCCAATAAAGCCTTCTTGCACATATCTCTCTCAACCTTTCCACACCTGTCAGTGCAGAGGTCAGACTGTTGTCTGTTTCTGTAGCTCATCTGGTGCCACCTTGAGATGCGGATGTGCCGGCGTTGGACTGGGGTAAACACAGTAAAAAGTCTGACAACACCAGGTTTAAGTCCAACCGATTTATTTGATAGTAAACTCACTAGCTTTTGGGGTTAGCCCCTTTGTCAGGTGAATGGAGAGTTCTGGCCTCAGACAGAGCATATAAAGCACAGACAGTTTACAGATTACTTCACATAAATATAAAGCAGAAGTCTGAAGAGATGAATGTTACAAACACTTGACTTGAAGGGTTGTAGCCTAGTGAGATAAGGTGGGATTAGACTGGGCAGCTTTTCGTCAACTAGCACAGACACAAGGGACCGAATGGCATCCTGTATTATCAATTTTATATGATGTCAATCCTTAAGAATAGGTTAGATGGGTGGTTATGGAATGGATAATAAAAGGACATGGTAAGATGGTGTTAAAACTACTGTTCAGGTGAAAGATGAACACTGGTATAGATTGATTGGGCCAAACTGTATAAAATGCTCTCTTTCATTCTTATTATTGTATCCTTGCATAGATTAACATTTCACTGTGCTGCCTGCAACAGTGGGCAGTTCTCTGTATGTGAATCACCAATACCTGTACCAAATTAGAATCAGGAAAGGAGGTGGTTAGCACTTCCAAGTGACAGACCACAAACCCAGTGGAGACCAGGAACTTAGAAATGAAATTTGATCTTTCAATTATTTGCTGAAAGGATGATACATCAAAATTTAGGATGTTAACTGTAACAGACTAAACGCACTGTTGACTAAACACTACTTTTGTAGGCAACTTACACTTTAAATTACATTGTCAGCCACTTTACGACTTGAACAGCAGGTTAGGTGTAAAGATTCGCATTCTAATCAGTAATCTGTAAACTGTCTGTGCTATATATGCTCTGTCTGAGGCCAGAACTCTCCATTCACCTGAAGAAGGGGCTAACCCCGAAAGCTAGTGAGCGTACTATCAAATAAATCGGTTGGACTTTAACCTGGTGTTGTCAGACTTTTTACTGTGGCCACCTTGAGAGGCATTACACCACATCAAGCTAACCACTATGCCACCCCTTCTTACTTGTACTATACTTAAACAGTTGTTCTAGGTTCTCCGACAAGAGGAAACATCCTCTCCACACCCACCCTGTCACCATGCCTCCATTTAGTTTCAAGAGAGCTCTTCAGGACAACGATTTAACATTTCTATCTGGATACAAAGCTCATTTAATTTATGTTGCCAATGGTAGTGGGCTCAAGGAGGTGAAGGATTTCTAAGGAGTCCCTGAAAACTCAGAGACATTGTTAATCAGTGTCTGGGACAGAGTGAACAGCTCTAGTTGGACGCTGTGTGCTAGAATGTAGGAGCAAGCTTAGGCTCAGATTGAAAAGGCTAAATTCATGAGGCATTAAAAGCTGGAAGATTCACCGAGCATTAATGGGTGGATCTCCAGTAATATTTTCACTGTGAAGGATACTTCTGGGGTGAGAAGTTACCAAACAGAGAAAGGGAAAGAATAGAAATAAACCCTCAGGAGTTCAAAATCATTTTGGAATGATTCTGGGAGAATTGGATGTCTAATTAATGGGCAGTGCAACATATATTTATTAGTGTTTCTTTTCAATTGTGTCAAAACTTCTGTTTTGTAATTTAAAGTGTAAGTTGCCTACAAAAGTAGTGTTTAGTCAACAGTGCGTTTAGTCTGTTACAGTTAACATCCTAAATTTTGATGTATCATCCTTTCAGCAAATAATTGAAAGATCAAATTTCATTTCTAAGTTCCTGGTCTCCACTGGGTTTGTGGTCTGTCACTTGGAAGTGCTAACCACCTCCTTTCCTGATTCTAATTTGGTACAGGTATTGGTGATTCACATACAGAGAACTGCCCACTGTTGCAGGCAGCACAGTGAAATGTTAATCTATGCAAGGATACAATATTAAGAATGAAAGAGAGCATTTTATACAGTTTGGCCCAATCAATCTATACCAGTGTTCATCTTTCACCTGAACAGTAGTTTTAACACCATCTTACCATATCCTTTTATTATCCATTCCCATAACCACCCATCTAACCTATTCTTAAGGATTGACATCATATAAAATTGATAATACAGGAAGCCATTCGGTCCCTTGTGTCTGTGCTAGTTGACAAAAAGCTGCCCAGTCTAATCCCACTTTATCTCAGTAGGCTACAACCCTTCAAGTCAAGTGTTTGTAACGCTCATCTTTTCAGACTTCTGCTTTATGTTTATGTG
Source organism: Carcharhinus amblyrhynchos (assembly GCF_965287045.1). Classification (NCBI taxonomy): domain Eukaryota; kingdom Metazoa; phylum Chordata; class Chondrichthyes; order Carcharhiniformes; family Carcharhinidae; genus Carcharhinus; species Carcharhinus amblyrhynchos. The sequence continues at coordinate 43,074,383 of NC_137346.1, read as the reverse complement.
AAGACCATGATGTTTTTAGTCAAAAAACATGTGTCACAGGGTAGCACTCTCACTCTGAGTTAGAAGATTGTGGTTCAAGGCCAACTCTACGAACCTGAGTTCATAATCCAAGGTGGGATTACTGAGAGAGTGCTGCACTGTCAAAGGTGCTGACCATAGATGTGCTATTAAACTGAGAAGACATCTGCCATCACAGGTAGACATCAAATATCCTACTGCACCAGCTAAAGAGTCAGGATACAAAAGCCTGAGGTCATGTACCAACTGACTCAAGAACAGCTTCTTCCCTGCTGCCATCAGACTTTTGAATGGACCTACCTCACATAAAGTTGATCTTTCTCTACACCCTAGCTATGACTGCACTCTCTCGTTTCCTTCTCTGTCATATGTATTATGTCACAGAAACCACTGAGACAGATCTTATTACTGTTTGAGATGTTACTGTGCACGTATTGACTGCCACATTTTCTACAATGTACTTTGCGTAAGGTGCAGTGGAATGTCCTGGGTTTGTAAAAGGTGTGTCAGATGCAAATTGTTTTTTTTAAACTTGTTTTTAGTTTGTGGTCTGTTACTTGGAAGTGCTAACCACCTCCTTTCCTGATTCTAATTTGGAACTGGTATTGGTGATTCAGCTACAGAGAACTGTCCACTGTTGCAGGCAGCACAGTGAAATGTTAATCTATGCAAGGATACAATAATAAGAATGAAAGACAGCATTTTATACAGTTTGGCCCAATCAATCCATACCAGTGTTCATCTTTCATATGAACAGTAGTTTTAACACCATCTTCCCGTATCCTTTCATTATCCATTCCCGTAACCACCCATCTAACCTATTCTTAAAGATTGACATCATATAAAATTGATAATACAGGATGCCATTCGGTCCCTTGTGTCTGTGCTAGTTGACGAAAAGCTGCCCAGTCTAATCCCACCTTATCTCACTAGGCTGCAACCCTTCAAGTCAACATTCAAGATCATTTTCAATGTAGTGGGAATTTCTGTCTCCGTCACTCCTTGCAGTGAGTTCCAGCTCCCTTACACACTCGAGGTTACACACTCCTCCCTAATCCTGCTAATTACTTTAAACCTATGCCCCCTGAATTTTGTAAATCATTTTATACACCTCAATTAAGTCCCTTCAGCCTCCTCTGTCTGAAAGAAAACAGCCCCGGCCTACTCATTTGTTCCTCATTGCAAATATTGTCCTGTTCTGGCAACATCCTCATCAATCTCTGTACCCTCCGTAGTGCAATCACGTATTTGCTGTAATGTGGTGAACGGAACTATATGCAGTTCAGAATGTTCTACAGCCAGAATGAAGCACTTATGAAACATAATCAGTGTTGTAATGTAGACAAATGCAGTGATTAAGTTACAGAGCAAGCTCCCACAAATAACGTAGAGATAAATCCCTGAATGATCTGTGTTTAGTGATGCTTTATAGGGAAGAATGGACTGAAGGATCCGCCTAAATTATGTTCTTAACACTCTGGAATGGTGCTTAAACTGACAACTCTCGCTCCACAGAGGCAAGGGAAGCTAACATTGAACCAATATTGTTGCTTGAGGAATAAAGTGAGCCACTATTACTCAGACAAACATAATAGCCAATTTATGTATAGCGGTTCCCATACACAGAAAATGAGATAATTAAATAATTTTGTTTTTGATATTATTGGTTTAAGGAGGAACACTAGTGGGATGTAAAACATTCTTGCCTGGTAGTGCTTCGGACCTTCTACATGATATAAGAAGGTAAGGGGGCATGGAGTTGGGGGTAGGGTGTTAGCGTGGATAGAGGATTGGTTGTCAAATAGGAGGCAGAGAGTGGGGGTTAATGGGTGCTACTCGGATTGGCAGTTGGTGACTAGTGGAGTGCCCCGGGGTCGGTGCTGGGGCCTCAGCTATTTACCATTTATATAGATGATCTGGAGGAGGAAACCGAGTATACGGTGTTGAAATTTGCTGATGACACCAAGATTGGTGGAACAGCAAATTGCACGGAGGGTGTGGAGAGTCTGCAGAAGGATCTAGATAGGCTGGGCAAATGGGACAGGAACTGGCAAATGGAATTTAATGTTGGCAAGTGCGAGGTGGTCCACTTTGGTAGGAATAATGGTAGGAAGGACTATTACTTACGTGGCGAAAAACTGCAGCAGGCGACGGTGCAGAGAAACCTCGGGGTCCTTGTGCATGAGTCACAAAAGCCCAGCCTGCAGGTGCAGCAGGTGGTCAGGAAGGCGAATGGGATGCTGGCCTTCATAGTGAGGGGGATTGAATATAAAAGTAGGGAGGTCTTGCTGCGGCTGTATAGGGCATTGGTGAGGCCGCAGCTGGAGTACTGTGTGCAGTTTTGGTCGTCGCACTTACGCAAGGATATTTTGGCCTTGGAGGGAGTGCAGAGGAGGTTTACTAGGCTGATACCGGAGTTGAGGGGGTTGAGCTATGAGAGGCTGAATAAACTAGGCTTGTACTCGTTAGAGTTTAGAAGAATGAGGGGAGATCTCATTGAGACGTATAAGATGATGAATGGGATGGATAGGATAGAGGTGGAGAGACTCTTCCCGCTCAGATAGGACAGTAGGACTAGGGGGCACAGCCTCAAGATAAAGGGGGGGACAGTTTAGAACGGAGTTGAGGAGGAACTTCTTCACTCAAAGGGTGGTGAATCTCTGGAATTCTCTGCCCGTTGAAGTGGTGGAGGCTGCCTCGCTAAATATTTTTAAGATGCGGGTTGATGGGTTTTTGATAAGCGAGGGGATTAAGGGTTATGGGGAGAGGGCGGGAATGTGGAACTGAGCCACGACAGATCAGCCATGATCTTGTTGAATGGCGGGGCAGGCTCGAAGGGCTAGATGGCCTACTCCTATTTCTTATGTTCTTATAAGAACATAAGAAATAGGAGCAGGAGTAGGCCACCTAGCCTTTCGAGCCTGCCCCGCCATTCAACAAGATCATGGCTGATCTGTCGTGGCTCAGTTCCACATTCCCGCCCTCTCCCCA